>NC_040012.1:3316069-3410616 GCF_000972845.2 Larimichthys crocea
GTAAAAAAGAACAAAAATAAAATGAAATGAAATTAATAAAATAAAAAAGAATAAGGAAATGGTTTGCTTCATCGAAATCACCTAGGCGACTACAACCAGAGGGTCTGCAGCAGAGGGAAGTATCCCATCCCCCCCTGAGAGCTTCGTAGACATTTATTTGCCCAAATCAAATTCAGGTTCAAGTGCGGTCACCGCTGGGGGGAAATCTTTTCAATGCAGAAGGGAAGTGACAAATGGGAACTGAAGAGCAAACCAGAGTCACCTTAATGTCAGCCAGCAGTCCTTTTTGTCCACGAAACCTCGACTCACCGTCGATGATCGGACCGCTCCATCACCTCCTCCGACTTCCACATAAACTTACTTAAGAACTTCGTAGAACTTTAACTCATCTTGGTTTCTAACTGCTGGAAAAAAAAACCTCCGTAGTGAATTAGAAGCATATTGGACAGAGTTATCGCCATCAGAATCTCTGATCTGGCAGTGATGGGATCTGATTCCAGGTCCTGCTGTTCTGCATTTACGCAACTGATTATAAATAAACATCTGCGTGTGATTTGTGTTTCGTGGTGGTTGTTGTGCCACTTGAGACAAAATATCATTGTCCTCACCTGCTCCAATGGATGACACCGCATCATGTTACACATCCTCATTGATTTTTAAGTTTAACGCCGCGTAAAATAAAAATCTAAAAAACTTCCATCTCTTCTACTCCTCCCAAGCTGATCTGGCTTGTGTGGCCAGCCGGCTCTGACACAGACCAGATGCGTAGAAATAAAAGCACAGAGACGGATATGAACCCATCTCCCCTGGGGAGTGCGTTCCATCTATCCCTCCCAGGGCGAATAAACGGGTGGAGCATCCCATCCGGCGATTTTTTCGGCGTAGTACACTCTTAAACCAGAGAGCCCCACAAGCCACAAACAATTTGCGGCTTTGTCAATGTTGATTATACATCAGTCACAATTACAACTTTGGATACGTGTGTATTTGTGAAGGATCCCTGCTGAAGTTCGAACAATAGGACCCTTACCGCCCGTCGCTGTCTGCTCAGTGAGCTGATTTGTCTCGTGATAGTGTACAACGCCTGTGGCTCAATCGACTGTGCGAATGAGTGCGTCGCAACGTGTGTCGTCACGCGACTTTCTTCAGATCAGAGGACCGGACATGTGTAGACCGTGCATTAACCTGAATAGTATAGCGTCATGTGATCCGCAGAGCGAACTTCGTTGGGACTGCTTTGCTTAGTCCGTTACTTGCATTCCGCCACCGCTGTTGTCTCGCCTTCACCTGAATAGATGTGTCCACATGCTGCTGCTTCAGCGGTGTGCCATGAACAGCGTGTGCTAGCTCGCGTTCACACAAGAACGGTCTAACAGTTCGCAAAGAAATCGTAGCAACAAGAATGAAGAACCTGTCCTCGCGTCACAAACGCGGAGTACATATAAGTTTGCCTAGTACTACACGCAGAAGCAGATCTGAACAGGCGCCTCTTACGGGATATTTGGTAACGTTTTGTCTTTGTTTCAAGTCTTGTGGATCTGAGTAGTTACTTTGCGTGTTGTTGGTGTGTAGGAGTGGAACGTGAGGACCGTCACCTCATGCACCGGTGCGTGCAGGTCATGGAGTGATCTCGTCCGCTTGCATTGCGACATGGGGCTGGGCGTTTGCGATGAAAATTCACATTGGGCATCGTGGAGTACTCCTGACATGCCACGTCACATTTGTCGTCAAATTCAAGGCAACCCGATCTTAAAATAACGAGAATGATGTGCGATGTGAAGGAGAGGGGGGGGGGTAAATAACAGCTAAACAAACGCGGCAGAGCCTAAAGAGCCGTGAAACACTGAACAAAGAATACAATAATGTTATGATGTTGACTGCGGAGTCAACTCAAGCGTTCTTGTTTTCGTGGTTTGTCTCAGTGTTTGGTCGTGAGGGTGATCGTTTACCCGATTTTATTCACAAGGTGTTTGGTGTGTGTAAAAAAACATTATTATTATACTTAAAGTCGTGTATTAATCATGACGTAGATTAAAAGCGTTTTCCGTTTTACATCCTCATGGGTAACTCCATACACAGGCTGCAAAGCTCAATATGGATACTTTACTGGTTCTCGTGTGGAGACAGTTGTCATACCGTCCAGCCCCTCTGTGTAATTTTGCATGTTTTTTTTTACAGCGTACTGTACAGTATGAACGCACATGTGTTCTGCGTCCTGATTAACTAAGGGAGTACTGCACAAAATGCGTGTAAAAAGGTGTATAAAGTGTATAAAAGTGTGTGGTTAGGGGTTATACGGCCTTGAAACATGTTTAATAATTGTGAAACTTACTTTGCGGATTTCGTTTATTGCGGGTTATTTTTAGAACGTATCCCCCGCGATAAACGAGGGACCACTGTATAGATTATATGCATTACATTTCAAAAGACAAAAATAAAATGAAAGGAAATCAATAAATAAAAAAGAATAAAGGAAATGGTTTGCTCCATCAAAATCAACTAGGCGACCACAACCATCCTACATCACTAAGAGGGTCTGCAGCAGAGGGAAGTATCCCATCCCCCCCTGAGAGCTTCGTAGATTCATCTTATTTGCCCAAATCAAATTCAGGTTCAAGTGCGGTCACCGCTGGGGGGAAATCTCTTCAATGCACAGGAAGTGACAAATGGGAACTGAAGAGCAAACCAGAGTCACCTTAATGTCGAGCCAGCAGGTCCTTTTGTCCACGAACACCTCGACTCACCGTCGATGATCGGACTGCTCCATCATCTCCTCCGACGTCACACATTAAACTTACTTAAAGAACTTCTGTAGAACTTTAACTCATCTTGGTTTTCACTGCTGGAAAAAAAAAAAACATCCTGTAGTGAATTTAGAAGCGATATTGGACAGAGTTATCCGCCATCAGAATCTCTGATCTGGCAGTGATGGGATCTGATTCCAGGTCCTGCTGTTCTGCAGTTACAGGCAACTGATTATAAATAAACATCTGCTGTGTGATTTGTGTTTCTGTGGTTGGTTTGTGCCACTTGAGACAAAATATCATTGTCCTCACCTGCTCCAATGGATGACACCGCATCATGTTACACATCCTCATTGATTTTTAAGTTTAACGCCGCTAAAATAAAAAATCTAAAATACTTTTCCCATCTCTTCTACTCCCTCCCAAGCTGATCGGGCTTGTGTGGCCAGCCGGCTCTGACACAGACCAGATGCTGTAGAAATAAAAGCACAGAGACGGATGAACATATGCAGGCTTCCATCTATCCCTCCCAGGGGCGAATAAACGGGAGGCATCCCATCCGGCGATTTTTCGCGGGCAGTAAAACACTCTTAAACGCAAAGAAGCCCCACCAGGCCACAGCTGCTGTCATTACAGAACATGAACTAATTGATTGGAGGGCGCACCCGCTGGCCGGGTGTGGAGATGGGAGGAGGGGGGGGTTGTTGAGAGATTAGGAATAAGTGAGGGAGGGATGGAGGGGGAGGCGGGGACGGGAGGGATGGAAGGGGCTGGAGGTAGTTTAGAGGACAAGGGAGGTGAAGGAGTAGAGAGGAACGGGAAAAGAGCAGGAGGGATGATGTGTGTGTGTGTGTGTTTTCGTGTGTGTTGTGTGTAGGAGTGAGAAGTGAGGACGTTACTCATCAGCCATTACTCAAGTCATGGAGTGATCACATACGGCTGCATTAGTCGGTACAATGTGGCTGGGCGTAGGTGTGCGGATGAGGAATTCATCATTGGTCGTCGATGGATGCACGTCCTGAACGATGCACGTCACTATTTGTCGTCAAATGTCAATGGCAGACCCCGAGTACTTAAAATAACTGAGAATTGATGTTGGGGCGTATGTGCAGGAGGGGTGGGGGGGTAAATAAATCAAGGCTAAACAAACGCTCGACAGAGCACTGAAGAGCCGTGAAGACACTGAACAGAAAGAATACAATAACGGTTATTTATGTTGATCTGACGCGCAAACTCAAGCGTTCTTGTTTCTCGCTGGTTTTGTCTCAGTGTTTGGTCAGTGATCGCGATCTTTGACCCGATTTTATTCAGGCAAAGTTGTTTGGTGGTGTAAAAAAACATGTTTTTATTTCTTAAAATCGTGTATTAGATCATGACAAAGCTTTTTTACGCGTTTACATCCTCAGTGTAACTCCATCCACCATGGCTGCAAAGCTCAAATTGTACTTTACTTGTTCTCGTGATGAACATTTGGTCATCGGCCAGCCCTCGTACACAGACACCCGGCGGAGTATAAACAGAACCTCTTGCATGGCTGCTGTTGTATCCAGTATATCCAGCCCTTTATTAGAGGATGCAGAGAAACAAATTGACCTGGAAACATTCGCTTGACTTCTTCATTGCATTTCGAGTTAATGGAGTTTGTTAAAGCGGTGATCTTTTCTTCTGCTACCAATGCTCTGTTTTTATGGATATAAAATTTGCTTGCACCTGAATGCATCATGAAGTCAAGGTAGCAGCAATCCTTGGCGAAACCATCGGCCTTAAGCTCGCCAGTTCAGCTTCCTCGTCTCGCTCAATGAGGGAACATGACTACACCCATAACTACAAGAACGGATACAAATGGAGAATCCTGAGGTCAGTCCACAACAACAACAAAAAAAGTCTTAATTATACACATTAAAAGTTGAGGCTATCATAATTATTGAATTTCTAAGTGGAAAATTAAACTGATAAGCATTAAATTGGCCGAGGAAGAAGAACAAAACAAACCCGAACCTCCCGACATGTCGGCTTTCACGACACCCAGCCAGGCTTCAAGTACACATTTTTGTATTGAAGCGTCAAGCGTCGTTATTGACACTGACAAACAGGTTAATTGAGGTACAAATGTCTGAGCGGACAAATACGTTATTATTCTTTGTTCCTTTGCACTCTTCATTCCACAGTTTGTTTTCGTTACCTGCTGGAATTCTTTAAAAAAAAAAAAAGGTGAAATAAAGATGACAGCTTCGCATCTTCAGCCAGCTGTGTAATTATAGAGGAGTAAATGACAGCCATGCTGCTGGTATGCACGAGAAAATGTCAGCAATGCAGACGTCTTAAAAGCCGACGCTTTGTTTACCGCCGCACACAGGGCATGTTCGGTGTGTGTACAAGAGCATGTGCTGTGTGCGTCTGTGTGCATTCAGCACAAACTATTTACTTCTTGTGAAAATGTTTGTGCAAGTTCTTCTTCCCTGTGCACACACACACACACTTGGCGTGTTTGCTCGGCCGCGTTGATGGATCTGCATGTGTGTTCGTGTGTGTAAGCATGTCCTCACAGGTGAACGTCTCTAAAAATGAAGCTTACTACGGCGCATACCTCCGCCTGCAGATCCCTCCTCTCGTGCAAGTGTCTGCATGTTTTGTTTTTCCTGTTTCTCAATGGAGCCTTCCACTGACTCAATGCAGCCTTTATGCCCTCGCCGTGCACGCCACAGCCACGCCGTTTGAAACAAAACACACACCTGTAACACAAACTAACCGCCCACTGTCCCCTTTGAACCTGTTGCGCAATTCAGTATTACGGCAACGCAGTGGCAAACCAGAGCTATTCACCTAGACAAAAACACGTCTGAGATTTTAAGCCTGACTCACTCGAGCAGCCCTGTGAGAAATCTGTTGTGTGTTAATGGTTGACACTTAACATACTGTACCAGGTGTTATTGTGCTTTCAGCTTCAGGTTTTAACGGAGCAGTCGAAGGTGGAGGTTTCAAAAATAAAAGTCTTGAAAAGAAAATGTTTTTCTTCTTCAGTGACTTTTACATGTTTACCGCTTACCCTGCAAAAGAAAGGCTTTTGCAAAATACTGAAGAACACCTAATGGTCACAGATTTCTAAAAGTATTTACCAAAAAATTATGAACTTTGATGCGTTAATAGTTGTACAATAAGCAGGTCAGTGCAGCAGAAGAGCTGTGGAAACTATGCATTAAAAATAAATAATACTAATATGCAGTACAGAGTTATAAAATGGGGCTTTGGGGTGATTGATGATGATGATTACTAATAATATTGACTTAATTCTTTAATACTTTATTTCAAATAAAAGACTTAACATTACAAATAGGCCCTTATCAGTGGTTGAAGTCTATTAAATTATGTTCAAGCCAACATTTGTACTTGAAATTTGAATACATAGTATCAAAATAAAGCAATATATGATGCAGAATGTTCCCTTTCAAGTGTTGCCACAGTATATTACCACATATTACTAATGCATTAATGTGAAAGCAAAACCTAAATATTGACTTCGATTACACTACGTGTATCCTGTGCAGGGTTTTGCGGGCCAAGAGGCCAGGGCTACACCTTGAGCCAGGTTGCCAGTCTATCACAGGGCTCGCACGTAGTCAGACAACAATTAACACTCCGTATTCTCACGGGCACTTTCAAGCCGTTCTTTCACCTAAACCGCATGTCATTCTGTGGGCACAAAACAGGAGCACCTGGAGGAAAGTCGCTCTAACCTGGTGCCAGTTGGCCCGTGGCCTCATCACCTTCTTGCTGTGAGGTAACAGCATGAGCCAATGCGATGCTCCAATCCCGTTAATCACATATGTTGTGTGTAAAATATAAAACTGCAAGTACAAGTACCTCGAAGCTGATCCCAAAAAGATTATTTTACATATTTTAATACTTCTATCACTGTCAAAGCGCCAATCATATCTTTTTCTGGCATTATGTTTGTTATCCTATGTCTTGTTGCCAGTGATATTAAATACTATTTAAATATATACAAAACACAATATAACAAAGCATGTATTTAATATATATTTCAGCTGCATTCATCTTCTGCAATAGCAAAACACAGAAAGCATTTTTATGACAGAGATACGACATTTCTCTACAGCTCATCCATCCCGTCGTCCAGCCTCTCTCCAACCCTGTTCCTCCACCTCGCGCTCCGCTCCAACCCTCAAGTGGTTAACAGCCATCTCGCTGACTCTTAAATGGCCCAGATTGCCATTACTAAGGTCTTCTGGAGCCATCCCTTACCCTTTTAATGACAGCTGCTTCCGCCATTAATTCTCAATCAATAATGCAAAAACACTCAGAGCAAAGTCCATCCTGCCACAGCTTTATTTTCTAAATGCTCTCCAAAAGCTAATGAGTCAGGCTAATTGGTCCGTCATCATCGCCACTCAGGAGTTTACCAGAGGAAGTGGCTCTTTCCTTTTTAACTTTAAAGCGCATTAGCGGAACGACTGGTTTCCAGTGAGTGACCAGCACAACTTTGAAATCTTTCTACACGGTTTTCCCTGACACAAACGTACATTTGCTGCAGGTATATTATTCTGTGCATTCCCAGGCTTCTGAACATACAGAACAGCTTTAATACTCACAGTCCATGTACGTAGAGACAAGAATGCTTTTAGAACGTAACTTCAGGGTGATAATGGAAAGAGAAACATGTAGAAACCTTGGTTTTCATGAAAGTGATTTCTTGGCGAGAGTTAGAAATCGATACCACCTTCTCGTGTGTGTGTGTGTGTAGGGTAAATATGGTTAGCTTAGCACAAAAGATGACATTCAGAGCCCAACAATGCCACTAAAACTAAATAAAGGGACTTCATTCACACATCCTTCATGCTAGGAAGGAGAGGGTGAGGCGAGGTGGGTTGCAATCAACAACTGCACTGCTAAATGCCACTAAAACATACACGCCGGACCTTTAAATGTTCTACCCTATTTGTTTAATTTGCTCAAAAACTGAGAAATAGAAACAACTTTATATTTTTTCCTCAGTTGATTTGCCTTTCTGCACAAAATGCAGCATTAATTAATGAAAACAAACAGAGAAATAATCATAATCTTTCCATTTTGTTGCACAGGAAACCTGTTCTCAGCAGATTTTGTGGTTTACCTTGTTATGCAGCTGTAGCTGTAGCGGTTCTTAGTTTAAGTTTTCATCTCAGAATAATTTGCAGGTGGGGAAGATAAACCATAAAACAGAAAGATGCTGAATGAGACGCCTGAGTGGGAGAATTGTGGATGTAGCAGGTGTAGCTCTTCTGCTTGTGTGATGTATTGTCACATTAGCTCCATAATACCACTCAATACTGGCGTCTAGGAGGCTATTTCCTAATGGTAATTCACCTCATTTAGCAAAGCACACTATGGGGCATTTTGTTTGTTTATGGTCAAAATAATGTGTTCAGGAGTCCAGCAGTTATAAGAAATGAAGTGGGATTTTTTTTTTGCCATCATCAAAGGCTGAATGAACTGCTTTTTGAAAAGGCAATCATTGTACCATACATAATTCTTCACTGCAAACTCATTTGCCCCCCCCTCCTCCACCTTCTCCTTTTGCCAATATGAGGGAGGGGGCTTCCCAAATCCAATATTATCTTGTAAAAACATGCAGGCCGATGGATTAGCCATAAATCAACACCATATGCAATACTGCAGCATGATCGGGGTCATGTAATCATCTCGATCATTTCAAAGAAATAGTCCCACGTTCGGTCGATACAGGTTCAGACGCAGGCGAGAGAAATGCTTTTCTTTATGGATTTTGTAATCAGCAATAGCCTCTCTGTTAGACGCCGACTGCTCTGGATTTTTCAGTGCAGACTAAGCGTATGCAGTATTGAATGTGTTTTAAATAAAAAGGGCAAAACGACCTGATTTGATGGAAGGACGGTTGTCAAGATTTGTGTGGCGTGGAGATTTGTGGACAGCTGTGACCTGAAGGTTAGAGCAACCTGACTCCTGACCCCGAGTCAGTGGTCAGAATTCAACGGAGCGTCCGAATATTTTGTTAAATGGGTTCTAAATTTGAAATACGGACAGCCCGTTGTGGACGTGATTAATTTGCAGGACACATTTCTCCATTGCGAAAGGAGTGCATGATTGAATACTGGCAGCGATGCATTGATAGTTACATGAGGAAAATCAATATCCACATCTTTTATTTATGCTTATTTAAGCAGGATGGTCTCTGAGGATGTAAATCTTTTTTTTAAAGGGAACCTCGGCCAAAATGGAAGCAAGTATGAAACCTAAACCAGCTCTCAAAAAGTCGAGGAAGGAAATGAGGAAGATGAAAAAAAAAATACAAGGAATTGAAACATGTATGCAGAAAAGGAGGGGGGAAACATAAAAGGCATACTGAAACACCATTTTCCAAAAGAGAAATAAATCAAATCTGCATTTCAGAGCGATGAAATGCTACCTGGACTCATCAAACAAACAGAAAATAAGATTTCCCTCCAGAGAGAGACGCACTGAATGTATAACAGTGTGTTTCTTCCAGAGAGCACATTCACAGCAGATGAGTGCTCATGTGATTCCCCTGTGACTCGTGGCTTTAGGAGAAGATTGCAGATCACTTAAAATGTAAATTTTCCACAAACTAATGAACTTCCTTCATCCCATATTTTTTTTTTTTTCTTTTTCCCCAAAGTTCTACAGGAAGTGATTGTGAAGAAACCCACTGTGGAAAAACACTCCTCGCTGTTCGGTTTCTCATAATGCTGACTGTGACATTGTTCGGTCGGAGTTTAGAAAAGACACTGGAAACAATATTCAGCAACCAAAATTATACACCAGTGTTTGGCACAACTAGTGGACTTGTTTGCCACTTTTAGACGCAGAAATCAGAAGAAGTCAGTTCGGGTTATTGTCGGTAAAAAAACTGTCGATGAGTTCCCCCCCAAAAAACATTTCCAAGAATATTGTTACATATTTTATCATTTCACATCACTTTAAGTGGAAAATGCAGTGGGTTGTAGTTCCATAGCGAATAGCTGTAAAGAATTTAACTGTCTAAAGGCACAAATAACACTTACACAACAGTATGTACCCATACTTTGGCATTGCCAGACAGAAGCCAAGCAACGACGTAAAGAAATGCAACAAAGTCCAAAATCTCCTCCGTCCTTGTACAATTTATTTTGTAGAGGTTATTGGTCAGATGTGTGACTTCCTGTTTTGTCTTAGACTGGAACTTGTTCTAACCTGTCACATAAATATATTAAAAAAATAACTTCCACTTTCTTGTTTGTGAATTCAATACTGACGGTTGATGATCCCAGGCCAACCAAAGCAGTCTGTCATGTAGGGCCATGTGTTTCAATTCCATGGAATTGTTTTGCAGTTTATCTAAAGATTCTCAGAAACTTCCGCAAGAAGTTACGCACGCTCGATTCCAGCAAACACGACAAATTACACCACGTAACTTACGCAAGTTTGGCACGTGCAGTGCGATCAGTAGTAAACGATGGCACCCACTCGGTTCGAACGCTCCAAAGTTTGGCTGCATTTTACCAAAACAGACGACTTGCAATCATTGCAAAATAGAGATAACAGCGTCGGAAGGGAACACGGCGAACATGCAGAAACATTTGCGCACACAACATGCAATATTTTTAAATGAATGTCGTGTTTTTGACACGCTTCAGACTGGAGATGAATGGCTGGCTCAGAGGCTGGCAGCTGTACTACAGTAGTACTCGGTCCAGGTCACTACCTCCCCTAGATGATGCTGATCAAACTGTTTGTTCTCCTTTTCTCCCCTAGATGATGCTGATCAAACTGTTTGTTCTCCTTTTTTTTTTCCCAAATGAGAATCGATAAAGAATCGAATCGTTACGCAGAATCGATAATGGAATCGGAATCGCAAAAATCTTATAAATTCCCATCCCTACTGTCATGAAATCCAGCTAGGCCTTTAAATGATTAAAATTTACTTTGGACAAAACATTTTAAGTAAATTCAAGGTTATAAGTTTTGGAAACTTTGATTGTAAATGCACCAGAAAGCTGCTTTCAGGCTGCCTACATATATATACACCGCATTTCTTATTTATTCATTTATGGCTTATTTGATAAAGTGTCAATGAACAGCTCCACTAGTGTTCTTTCAACCGGGCTGCATCCAAGCTGTGTGACTTGCTGAGAGTCAGACGTGGGTCTGATGGTTTCCTGCTGCTTCCTGTCACTCTCGCAGTGGCTGGACAGAGAGGTAAGAGAGTTTAAAGACATCCATTAGATCAGAGACAGACCCTGGATTTATATCAGTCAATGAAATGAACGACACGTAGCGGAGGCATCCATCAGGCCGGGGTACAGACTGTTTGCTCTTCCAACCGTGCAGATGCTTTTGCTTTGACCCTTCACTACTTAACTGGTTTGGGTTATTGATAATCTGGAGTTTTTAAATGACTTATGGAAGATTCCTCTTTTTGTTGTAGCCTGTTTGATAACTCGACATGATTTAAAACACTAAAATGTCACATTGAGATTTTTCTCTGTAGACATTAATGAATAAAATGTTTTTATGACCACTGCCTTTTGTTCTTTTCTTTACCATCATCTTTTACTTCTTCTTCAGTGTGAGGTTTCTGAACATCACTGCAAAATTACAGCCCTCAAAAGACCTCCTTGTTCTTTGATTCGGAGGAATTGAAACCAAATCACACTACCCAGGAACAACAGATGACTGAGATAAAAGACAGCTGATATCACTGTGTTTGACTCAGATATAGACTCAGAGGTGTTTGTGTTCGACACAGTTCATGGCGTGTATTTTCTAGTCCAGAACCCAAAAAAGGTTTTTCCAAACATCTTCTTTTTGACACGCGAAAGCCAAATACGTTGTGGCATTTTATATTCCTCTGGTCTACAATCTGCTGACAGAGTGAAAATAAAAGTTATATTCTTCTGTGTATAATATATTTTTAGGATGACATTTCAAAATTGAGCAGCCTGTCATTTAGAGCGCGGATGTAATGACCTTACACAGCACGGCAGTCATACACAGTAGCTTCTGTTTCCCACGAGCAAACTGGGGAATGTATCATAAGATCAAGTTGTTTGGTATGATAACATCCCATGACTGTGGATGCAGCATATTGCCTAATTATATCACTCGAGCTCTGTATCTGGAAGCATCCCGTCACCGTGTCATGTTTGCTTTTTTAGTTTTTCTCTCTGCTGTGTTAGAGCTCACATGACCAACATGTCTGTGTATTTGCTGTCCTGTCTGCTCCCTTTTGTACTCCTTGAAGAAAATTATAGGAGAACATGACACAAGACGATGAAGTAGCTCCATGCGATGAGACTTTAATACGTGGTGACAGTTCAAGTCAAAGATTCTCGTCGTTCGTAGTTCTCCCTGCAGATTAGTTGACTGTGCTCTTCATCAGTTGTCGTCTTGTCTTACTGAAGTTTAAGTGTTTATTGCTGCTCATGCCAGATCTGTAATAACATCTTAATTTGAACACAGGCACAACATGTCAAGGCTTTCATGCATCACTACTGTCCGTCCATGCCCTGTAGACACACACTGTAAAACCTCTAAAAGCAGATGAAAGAATCTGGTGACTCCTTACCGCTGAAGACTTCAGTCCTTAATTATTTATACTCCTTTAGTCACTAAACTGTAATGTAATGATCAAAAACCTATCAGGGCTATTTATTGTTAATAGTTTTATGGTATCAGCGTTCTCTGATATGACAGACGGGTATATGTAATTTGTCTATTCGATCCGTGTTATCACCTTTCAAAGTTAAAGACTGGTTAGATTCAGGAACTTGGTTTAGAGAAGAGTCATGGTTTGGGTTAAACAACTATTGTTGTTGTCATGGTTACAGCAAGAACTACTTGGTTACAGTTAGGAAACAACCACGGTGATGGTGAAAAGAAACCACCATTGATGTCAGTAGAAAACAGGAAACAAATAGCAATCTACTTCCTCTGCCAACTCTGTAGCTTCGTAACAACTGACGACTGTAGTGGCTGGTCTGTTCAATGGGCGCGTGGGTCAGTTTGGTTTTAAAACTAGTAAAACTTGACCTGGCCACGGTTGTACTCACATACCCAGAGCACAAAGTCACATAGTAGGGTGCAAAGTGGGACTAGCAGATGCACCGTTCGCCTGATTACAAGTCAGTGTTGCATCAAAATGATTTAAAATATCTTATTTTCTCACATCTTTCTTCCTCCTGTTGGTTAAAAAATGGCTTAATGCAACTTTAAGTATTAAGTAATACTGTCTACACATGGAGGAGTTTCACGGCTAACCTTCAGTGTTTGATTTTCAAATAAAACATCAACACAACATTGTTCTCCTGCAGTATAATTTTCTGTTCCATTTAAGGCCACCATTAAGCATAACCTGTAACTTCAGCTCACCAACCAAAGGTTAAAGAAAATGGGTGTAAGTCTCATATTCTGCCGCTAATGTAACAGATGTGCTTCATTTCTATCTAATTGAACTCTGCCTCGCTGTGATTGGTCCCCCGCTGTTTGTGAATGGGAACACTGACTGGGAAATGTCATTCATGTGTTTGGCTCAAACTCAGATTAAAGGTCCCATTATTGTCAAATGGCCCGCTGTTAATATCCCCAGGCATATTGCTCTGTGGAGGTCACCATGTTAATAGATACAAAACTAGCCCATTAGCATTTTGCATGCATACTGCGCGAGTAAGAGCTTTTACACAGAGTCAAAGAGATCTTTTTTTATTATCAGATGTTATGTTTGATTGTGAATAGTTGTAGGAAATGTTCATTTTAATGCAACGGATCGTGATTACCATAAAATGATATTCTAACCATCTCATACAATGTAATTTGATTACGTCACTGGACTACATTCTGCTTTTCTTGAATATCATTGTACAAATCTCGAGTTCACTTTATTAACTTAAGGACCAATACAGTGAAAAATAGAATGTGGCATTCGTAATTCTTAACTCAACAACAAATGGGACATATTGGACTAATTTTGGACGTATTGGATTGAAACCAGAGCTGAACACAGAAGGGAAAACATAGAAATTGATGGTATTGATTCAATTACTGGAAACTGCCTCAGGTGATGAAGAAACAGTCAGGATGAATTTCTTAGGGAGGCTGGGGCCGAACTAAAGAAGGACGGGAGTCGATCGCTGACATCATGATGGGAAATTATGATTTACCAGGACTTTCGTGTTAATATACCTGTTTTTTTTTTGTCTGCTTAAAGCAAAACAAGACAGAAACAAGATCATACTTCACCGCCGTTGATGCCCAGATGGCTAACGTGCTTCATCCTGCATGTATATAAGGGTTTCTGTTGTAACAGTAAGTCAAGCGTACTCCATTACTGGGAACATTGGTGATTCATTACTGGGGCGTGTATGTGTGTGTGTGTGGATGCCCTTTGGCAGAAATGGTTGATGGCGAAACTAGAATCTGTTTTCAATCGAACAGTTTTACCAGCCCGTTACAGAAAAATATGTCGCAACATTGATCCTGCGCTGAGATAAAAAGGCAGAGCAGGAAACACAAGAGAAGATATTTCATGCCCGAGGCGTCTCCGTGACTTCGACAAGGCACTGTGCTGAATATTGAAGGGACGAGTGAATCCCAGTTCATGACAATTCATTTCTCAACAAACTTTATCTCATAACCTGATCTTTGAATTTTCTCATGCAGCAACATATATATGAAGATCCTGTGCGAGGAACGGAGTGATGAAAGCTGCAGCGGGCAGGATGTTGAAAATGATTCCTGGTTAAGCAGAAAACGCCGATATGACAGAAAGGCTTGTGTTGAAATCATGAGAATTAGTCATCTGCGCTTTGGCTGCGTTTGTGAAACAAAGTGATTTAACACACACGGGATGGACTTCCTGTCTTAGTCATTCACGAAAAAGTGTTTTTAAAAAGCGACACGTCGGACCTCTGGAAGCTAATGTCATTTTTATGATGTCTGTGTCAGTTTGACATTTCTCCCCAGAAGCCGAAATTCCCCCCATGTCAGCCATCTTAATAAGCTCCAACCACCGAAAAGATTTCAAATTTCCAACAATGTCAAGCAGAGAAAAGCTGCAAATCCTCACATCTGACAAATATTACCTTTTGAAATGAGAGCTTGGACTCTCGGTAGTTTGGTTTGGGTTTATTTTCATTTCAGAGTGGCACTTTACTTTAAGTGTTTAAAACCATCTTATTGGTTTTGTGCATTTTTTCTTTTCTTTACGTCCACATCCTGAGCTCAGTGTTCCCTTGTGTTCTTGTGGTTTACATGTCCTTGCGAGGGTTGATGACGGCAATTAGCTAAACCTATGGCCACAGGATGGGAGTGACTGAGTCATGCATTCATTCGTTCATGGGACCAGTCCCGGGGGGGGTCGACATGACATGGGAAATAGATGGTCTGAAGCAGCAACAAAGCTCTGTTGTAACCGGAAGACTGTCTCAATTTCCTGGAACTTCTGGGAAAAAATCCCTCTGGTTCCGGGTTTAGTGCCTTGCTTACTCACGGTTTGCTGATTAACGGACAGTGGGAGTCAATGGGTTTTTTGTAACTGTGATAAAAGATTATCCACAGATTCTAACATTGAGATAAAGTCTTTCAACTTTTGAGCGAATCCAAGCGAAACAGCCTGAACTTAACATCGAGGGTCATGCAGTTCCTGGGTTTCAAATAAAAACCATAATATTTATTAACTATAAATATCTATTTCAAGTTAAACAGAAAAAAAAAAAAATCACCAGATTTGAGAGTTATGTGTTCGGTCTTTCCACTGCAGAGATATCTGTGTTATAAGTAACATTCCTCTTGACTGTTCCGTGGTTTGCTGCCTTGCATCAAACCTCATTACACAAGCACAACAAATGTATCACTTACATGGTTTGGCATGTGGGCCTCACTGCCAAGCACTAGTTGAATCATCATATAAAAAAAGAAAATAACCGATCCTCTCTTCTCGCTGGGTGCCCAGACTATGATAAAGCTTTTTTTGATGGAGATTAATATACCCCCACCTCTCCCTCCTCCTTTCCCCAATGTGGTTTATTCCATTTTTTATTTTATTTTTTGCAGGCGAGCATTTTTACCCTCCTGCTAATCTCTTCAAACATTTTCTGGTGAGTCGAATGCAGACCGGTTTGAGTGATCAAGCTAAATTGCCTAAGAGGCCATTAATAGTTTATAGGGTCGAGGCTGATGAAAGACAGGCAGGAGGAGAAGGAGAAGAAAGCTAATTAAATCAGTGTCGGGGGTCGCTGGTGTCTTGGGCAGGCATGGTGGGCCGTAAAGATTACCATTATCACTTTCATTACCCCGGCTGATTGTTTAGAAGTGGTGGGGGTGGTTTAGGGAAGGAGGGGACACGTGGCACCAAATTGCTTCGCCATCCCCATTTACAAACCTCTGACAATTTCCATTATCGTAAAGTTATGGTGCATGGGGTGAGCGATTTGATTTCACAAACAATACTCACCCACCCTCTGTTATATCATTTTCACGGTGTGTTTTTGATTTCTAGATTTCTGTATACATTAGAAAGACGCCACATTCAGTGCCCACAGCAGCAAGTACAGGGCCAAAAGTCATTTCTATTGGCACATGTATGTGTACACACAAGGAATCTGAGGGCACTGGCTCATGTAGCCGATTGCTTTATGTACATAAGGTAGGTGGAAATGACAGTAATCATCGTTAAATACGACTTTCCAAACCGTGGGTATTAATCTGCTGCTATAACGGCTTCCACTTCTGGTTTCCCACAAGATTTCAGAACCCGGCTACAGGGATTTGCTCACATTTAGCCACAAAGAGCATTAGTGAGGTTCAGCAGTGATGTTGGCCAACAACGCCCGGCTTGTAGTCTGTGTTCCAGTCCATGCCAAAGGTGTTGGATTCAGTCTGTTTTTGCACAGTGGCATCGCCACGTTGAAACAGTACAAAAAGTAAGCAGGACACCGCGATCCAAAATATCATTGTGTGTTGTAGGGTTACGATTTTCCAGACTTCTAAGTAAGAGGACTAGCCAAAGACCCAAACTACAAAATCCAGCCCAAGATCAAATGTACACACGTAGGTCATATGTCCACATATCTTTGACCATTAAGCGTAAATGCAGTTGAGTAATAAATGTAATATTTCCCTTTTCCAAATAGTGTAGACTACAATTCAAAGATTCAGTGTGTCGGTTCTACCTGTGTAGTTGCTGATTGCAACCCTCTCACCTCACCTCATCTCCTTCCTAGCATGATGGAGAAACTATGGAGGTAACACCCGGCTCATAGTCGGAGGAGGCAGCCCGTCCTAAAGGACTAATATCTGAAATTTCATACTAACATACATGTTTGTACACATGTGGGCCATGTGTCTACATATATTTGAAGTGCAATTGCTGTTATAGTAATAAATAAATGCAATATTTCCATTTTATATAGAGCTGAATACAATTTAAAAGTCCGGTGTGTTAGATTTAGTGGCAATTGCTGATCTTATTTTCTGATTTCAACCCTCTCACTTTGCCCTCTTCACGCTCTAATGAATAAAAGTAACCTCTGGTGCAGGTCCACTTCTGTTATATTCTGTTAATCTAACACATTGGACCTTTTTTAAAATAGCAGAACATCAGATGAAATAAAGATTAAAGCATAAATGTAGCTTCAGTCCGTCCTCAGTGAAGCTCCAGTCTCATCTTCTGTTTCCACATACATTTCATTTAGTAAAGTGAAAGGCTTCGGTCTCTGGAGAAGCACAGATATAGACTGAAACTCTCTTTTTTTCTGTGTTACATAAACATGTAACCCTGCCATACAGTGTATGTGTGATTAAAAAAACAACAACTGTTATTAAAGTTTGAAAATAAAAGTGGAGAATGTGAAGGTGGGCTAACGTAAACTCACATATGTTCTGCCATGCTTTGAATCCCACCTGCTCCCCCGCTGTTTGTCCTGGGAGGTAATAACAGGAATGACCTTGTTCCCATAGCAATCTGCTGTTCATTATTGGATGCTGGTTTGGACCGGGCCTGTAACTCTTTCATACTTCGTCCACCCTTTCTTTTAGCTCCTGCCACGCACAGGGTTCTGCCAGCCTGGGCGGTTTAACACAGTGTGCTGCCACTGGGTCGGGTTTATAAATATGCGCTAATGAGCTAGCGGCTGATTGTGCTGTGGCACGCTTACTCATTACCCGAGATCACCATGGAGACGCTGTCTGCGGAGGCAGCTCTGGATGCCATGGTACTCGCATATGGAGCGGCATATATTCAGGGGAGTGACACACACAGACAGTATATTTGAAACAAATAATTACTAATGAGGAGGCAAAACAATCTGAGGCAGGTTGGATGGATGATAAGCAGCTGCTTATATTCACAATCTATGAATCGGCCTTTTAACTAAAAGTTCGGATGTTTATATGAATTTATTTGTTTCATGTGCGGAGTTCTTAGACACACAGGACTTTGAATGTCTAAACTGAAATCAAGGATAATAATACACATATCACTGACGTAGATAACTTAATAATACAGACGCTGCTGAATACTGTAAACACTGATTCATAACTGTGGAGATGAAAATACGGCACGAGGATCTATTCAGATTAAGAGCTTCCTACGCAGACTGCTTCACATGCACTATTTCAAACCTCGCAGCACCAAATGCTATTAATAGGCCTACCTGATTTTTTTTTTTTCAACACGACTAAAGACTAAAGGCTTCTCTGTCTCTGTGTAGCTGCGACGGTTCACATTGCATACATCTTCTCCAGTGATCTGCACGGACGTACTGTATGTGCACACCCCAAACATATGTTTGAAAGCTGAGGCTGGGCCATAGGACTGTTTTAATTCAAACTGCTAATGTTTATTTTGTCAATGTTACAGAAACACTAGTGAACTGTCGAAGACGATGACTGCTGTTAGTTATTGGTTTTTGGTCGTATGTTGATTACTGACTATGGCTTATCAGGTTTATTATCAGCTAATCATTACATTACATTACATTACATTTAGCAGTTGCTTTTATCCAAAGCGACTTACAGAGGAGGACATAAGCTGAGAAAGGTGTAAAGGAGCACAGAATAGTTGTTAGTTTTGTTATGCAGGGAAGCATTCTCGAAACAGAAAGGTTTTTACAAGTTTTTTAAAGGTAGAAAGGGATGTTGCTGTTCTTGTAGCCGTTGGTAGGTCATTCCACCATTTGGGGACAACCACAGATCAATATTACAATATATACTAAAATATATACTAAAACAATATAATCATATTCAGTTTCTAATGTCAGTCAACTTTTAATGTAAAGTTACTATAACACTAATCAAATCAAATCAGATTTTATTTGTATAGCCCAAAGTCACAAAGTACATTTAGCCTCAGAGGGCTTCACAATCTGTACAGGGAGTGACGCCCTCTGTCCTTAGACTCTCGGTTCGACTGAGGAAGAACTTGCCCACAAAAAACCTTTAACAGGGAAAAAAGGTGGAAGATAGAGAGAGAGTTTTCAGTAAGGGAGATGTGACTGAATCTTCAACCAATGCCGTGCCTGACTAGGCATAACCCTGAAAGAGACAACACAGACGGTCTAGTCCTTGGCAGGCATAACTAAGGGATGGACCTGAGCCAGCCCTAACTATACGCTCTATCAAAAGGAAAGTCTTAAGTCTACTCTAATGTAATGGTTACTAAAACACCTGTGAAGCAGAGTGATGCATTTTAAAGTCTCAGTGCTGTTATGCTCAATATTAGCACTCCTGGAATGGTCAGTATGTATCCGATGGGGAATTTCAAGGCAACCCTTTCAATATCTGTTAAGACACCAACAATGTCAACTCTGCTCCTGACATAAGAGGAAAAGTCAAGTTATTAGACTGTATCCTCTGAGGACCATGATACCAAATGTCTTGGGGATCCAAAGATGTCTTTATTTGGACTGTCATCTATACTGTAGAATCAAAATATCAGTCTGACCCTGTGGTATATTATATATTGTGTATATACCAGACCATTTATACATTATGTATGGTATGTTGTCATGGTATTCCAAGCCATTAATATTCTTCCTGTAGATAGATATGTAACGTATACTCAGGATTCCCAAACAACATAAGTACAAGCAGAAACGCAGCAGCCAACAAATACAACCAACATGTCTATATCGCTTGCATGTTGACGAACGATTCATACAGCTGGGTGTGACAGGAAAAATAGGCAACAAAGATTGTGAATCCCATTTCATGTAATTGGTTACATGGAGTGTTTATCTCACTGTTTCTCTCTCTCTCTTCTTTATGTAATAAGAACATATGAAAAAGATTACAAGTTGTGTAACCGAGTCCACATCTCAGCTAATGACTGTCTCTAAAAATGTGTGTAGAAACAGACTTATTGACTTTTGTTGCCTGCGGTGTGTGAATGCAGTCTGATGCTGTTCTGTCCTTTACTCTCTGCGGTGGTACTTACTGTTTCTGGTTTGGTCCAGCACCAAACTGGGAGAGGGGATTAGAGAGACAGCCGGCCTGCTGGATCCCAGCCCTGCTTCTATAAATCATGCTTTTAGGGAGGTTTTAGTAAAGGGCCAATCAAAAAATGTCAGAACAGGTTATGCAATAAGACAGAAATGACTTCTGGAATAGTCTTTGTTTTATTGTTTTGTCTCAAAATGCCTGTGCTTGTTGTGCTCTGGGTTTTCAGTAACTGCTTAACAGATGTAGCGTGTGTTGAAGTCCCACTTTTTTTACAGAACATTGTCCCGAACATTAAGAATTTATCAGAAAATTGGGAGCTGGTTTCTTTTCCACAACAAAAGGACTTGCATTAACCTGACAGTTGGCTGTAAGCCAGCGGAAAATGTTGATGCATTTGATGAAATGTTGATTTCGTTCCACTTGGATGTTTTCAAGGGAGATTTAATTTGCCGTCAGCTGAGGGTTACAAGGTGACAAATGAATCCTATTTGAAGCTCTTGTGGACACACGCATTTAACTCTCGTATTCTTACTTTCACAAATTCGAGTGAATTTGCTGCATAAAAAAGTGAGTTTGCATCATCCTCCCTTTAAACTTAAATCGCCATACTCAGTTCTCTCTTCAAACGATCTTCATGAAATCATCTCGAAACCTCTTCTCACTTGTGAACGTGCCATTGAAATTTAAACCATTACAATGACCAAAATCATCGCATCAATCATCGCATGTACACAAGTGAAGAGAAGTTCAATCAAACAGGTCAATTTGCTAATTCATATGAACATTTCTGAGCTTTTTGAGTCTCTAACAAATGGAATAATACAACATCCTTGTATGCTGGATGGCACTCAAGACCTCACAAAAGACTAATCAAGCACTCCGAAATGCAACTGAGACGCTATTGAAATGCTTAACTATAATAAAATCTCTGCAACTGAGAGTCATCTATGGATTCTTCGAGGGAGCTTGTGTAATTTACAGGACCGCGTAAGAGGACTGAAATCTCTTAATTAATTGGAATAGTCTGAGATTACACATCAGACTAAGAAGTGAATTATGTTCAGCTTTTTATGCCATGAAACTGTTTTACTGCTGGGATCCACTGTAAGAACAGGACATTTTCTACAATCTTAAAAGTGTTAGAACAATGCTGAAGGCCATGATGGATCATCTGCAGGCCCTCAGCATGGGCTTCAACATTCAGCTGTGGCTCATAACTCTCTGAAAACGCGTCAAGTTGGGCGACGACAGTAGCCTCAACTTTTGGATTTAAAAAAGACAATAAAAGAAAAAGTTTGTTCCGATATCTTCGATGGAAGCAATAAGGATGCCACGATGTATTAATTTTGTAATCTGGACACGTCCTGTTTAATAGATCTGCAAAAGAATTTTGTTTTGCAGAATTTTTGGAGACAATTCCTGCCTAAAAATCTTGTGCAACATATTAATGGTTAACATATCTACTTTGGTGTGTGTGTGTGTGTGTGTGTGTGTGTGTGTGTGTGTGTGATCTCCCAGTGTTTCGGAGAGTTTGTGGATCAGGCTTTTATGAGCTCGGCCATCAGCTCTGTCTCCCACTGCTGCAATGTATCTGGTAGTGCTGAACGGTTCTGCTGCCAGGCTCTGTAATGGAAAAACAGAGGGTCCAGGCCCTGGGATGTCCAAGTACTTTGTGTGTGTGTGTGTGTGTGTGTGTGTGTGTGTACACGTGTGTCATAAATGCGAGGAGGAAGGGAGTTTATTTTCGTGTGTGCATGTGTCAACATGCGTGGGCGTGTGTATGCGCATAGTGTAGAGGTTTGCAACAGGGCTGTGTGTGTGTGTGTGTGTGTGTGGAGATAGTTTACATTGTTAGCATGTGCATGTATTTGTTTGCATGTGTGCAGACATGCACACAGGTCCAGTGAGCAGTGTGTGTTTGTGCCGGTGTGTGTGTGTGTGTGTGTGCGCGTGCATCATACAAGTGCACATACCGGGCTGTTTGAGTGCTTTTGTGCATCTGTTTGTGCATTCACAACACAAAACACAAAAGGCAAATGGGAAACATGGAATGGGAGGAGGGGGGCATTTGGGAGTGGGGTGGAGGTTTTTTTCGAGGGGTGACAGCTCTTCAACATCTGCAGGTCCACTCCCACATTCAGGGAATTCCTTGAGAAATGTACACTATTTGTCTGAGGAGGAGGAGGAGGAGGGTGGGGGAGGCCTTTCCTGACTTTGACTTCGATATTGTGTGTATTTTTTTTTTTTGCCGCTGATGCACAGTGCAGAGGAAATGAGTTTGGGTTGCACAGAGACAAGAAAAGGGGTGGAGGGTGGACGGTGGAGGGGGTCGGGATGGTTTTCATTTAACTCTCTTTATGAGTCAGGACAAAGCTCGCCAGGTCAAAGAGGAGCTGCGTGCGAGGAGAGGAGGGAGTTGACTTGTCTGGTTGATGTATGACAAATGCACGTAGGAAACGCAGGCAGAGGTGAATTGGATTCTTCCCTTCTCTTTGCGAGATGGCGATTACTTTCTTCCTTCCTTTCTTTCTTTCCCGTCTTCAGGCAACGAGGTTATGGATTTGGACAGGTGTGAATACTGATGATGAATAGTAATGCTGTTAACTTAACTGGATGGAGAGAGCGCTGGCTTTTGATTATGACGACTGCAGAAGGAGCGGCCCGCCCCTGTGAGACTTTATGGGGCGTTATCTTGGTGCAAATGGCAAAATAAATGGAAAATAAATCTTGCATCTTGTAGTTCCGATTTGCTCGATTTTGCATGTGTCACTCCCAATATGGGAAAAAAAATGCAGACACACACATGCAAATGGTACATGCGTCATTTGGTAATTTGGATGCACAGATACACAAACATAAGCACGGACACAGTAGCTGACATGCAAAGGTAAACATACACAAACACACATAAATCAGCACATGCAAATTGCAGACACACAATCTGGTAATGCATATACGTGTGTGTAAACACAAAGACATACAGTAAACGCGTGCATACAAACATATGGACAGAAGAGCAGGCGCCTACCTACTCAGTGTTACAGATACTGTATACATACACGCAGACATTATTTTGAGAGAATGAACAAAGATATATACAGAAACGCCATCCAAACAACCGCAGGCTCCGAACGGCAAGAGAGTGGAGAAGCTCTCAGAGTCGTACAAGAAGAAAATTAGATCAAAAAGATTTCCTGGGGAGTGAAAACTATCCAGATTCCTATTTGGACAAAATTTCCAAGCGCTCCTCCTCAAACAACACCAAAGTCCCAACATCAAGAAAACCACAGTAACTTTCCACTACCTCCGTCTCTGCTGCTCCACTTTCCAGCAAGAATGGCAACCACATTGATCTGTATTTAATCAGAATGAACGTACAGGAATATGGCTCCTTAGGCTTAGTACTAATGACATATGCAACGTATCAGCTGAGTTCATATTTTTCTGATTGTCAACAAACACTGCGGACAAGAGCAAAACCAACAATGAGTAGATCCCATCAACAAGTGTTGTCTGTGTAAACCTGATAGTGTATTCCTCTGTGCCACAGAGCCACACTGTCGTGTTTTTATTACCATAAACAGACACTGTTTATTTTACATTAAACATCCTGCCGCTGTAAATACTAGAGCAGACCGGACGTGGATTAATCCGCCGCTGGAAATAGTCCCTACCTAAAATATGCGCATGTTTCTCCTAAAAAAAGACTATTTTTTGTTCCTGCAGTTCCTCATACGGCCACTCGAGGCTGGCTACAGAACAGTCAGTCTCCATGGGCCTCTATGTTAAAATGTCCAACTCCACAGCAGAAATAAACATGTTTACAGCCTGGTACAAATAACAGGTTTGGTCTCTATAGCTAATTTCCCTGTTCATGACACCTGAGGGTGAATATAAGGTTAAAATGTAGACTTATTGACCCCTTTGGGTCGGCTCCATGTAAGCTTGATTGACAGGTTGTTACTGTTTGCAGGTGCACCAAATACCACAATCACTGGTCCTTACTCCAAACCTGTTTTTGTTTTCCGACCCCTTCAATAGCTATCTCTGAGCGCGAGCCAAATAAAACAATGACAACCCACAGCTCATTATCAAACATGATTGGCTCCGTGCCACAATGATCCAATCAGCAGCTGGCTTAGGCACGACGTGTTGCAACACAGTAATGTAGTTATCATCGCAGATAATTGCTCCGCGCTTGTCTTTTTATCTTATCGGTTTCATTTATGTGTGAACGGCTGAGAGCGAGAAATAGATTTATTATGATATATCTTTGAAAAATATACGTTGCATGATTTGCATTGGAAAACTTCTTTGAACATCTGGCAAGTTAAAACAAGTGGAAACATTTTGCTGTATTGTGACTTCTCTCTTCTTCCATAAATATGGAAATGTTAGAATTAGCTTGAAGACAGATTCATGCAAACACCTTCTTCTACTACAGTATTGTTTTTACTGTCTGTCCTGGGAGAGAGAGCTGGAGTTCACGGGTGCATGATGTTATAAATCATAATAAACAGTGTAATATGATCTTAACCAGGTTATAAGCCAATATCTGGAAAGATATTAACGATAATGCCCTAAAAATAAAGAACCAGATAAGGTAAACATGATCAATGAAATGCAACCATTGAACAAATTACCTCCTAAAAATATCGATCACCTGTTATTTATTAGCGAATTCAATTAGCGGACCTCCATCACGGCAGCCCTAATTCAAACCACACAAGGTCAGAGGAGGGCGCAGTCTGTTTACCTCCAGCTGATGAAGTGCTACATGGTCTGGTTCAACGGCCGTTACGTTCCTGCCCAACAGACCCGCCCAGACCCCCACTATCAACCGATGACCTTTGACCTCCAGCGCTAGGGCTGGCCAACATCTGGTCGGAGGCATCCCGGCGCCACCGCCACTGCTGTGGAGAAGGGAGGGAAGGAAAAGGCTGGTGGGTGGTGCCTTTTTTCACATAATTCACACCTCAGCAGATGAGGTCCGGCTTTGAAGATGCCATTTCAAAGAGCCGGCGCTGTTTCTCTGTGCCGTGGGTCATCAGCTCAGGACAGGCAGAAATAGTCCAAATATTATACCTGTATTTTGAGTTGTAATGCGCGTGGGAGTGACAGTTTTACAGGTTTTATGTTACATTTCAAAACTAAGACATATGTTTCTGCAAAAGATACAGTAGAGTTCATTTCACTTGTTTTCAAGGCGTTTGTGGACAAAGAACTGAAAGGCAAAGAATTATGTGACAGTGTGAATATAGTTGGAAAATACAATATAGTTTTTAAAGCACACAGTGTAACTTGACATTGAAGTTTGAGTCCTATAAGAAACGACACTTTTTTAAATGGGTATTTTTTTGAAAATGTTAGATGATAAAATAAGTTTTCTCTCATAGAACAGTCTAAAACTGTAAAGATGTAGATATAAATCAATCAAAGACAAAGAAGATCAATCGATTGAAGAAGAAGAAAACCTGTTGGGACATGTGATGCCAGATCTTGGCACTCAGCAGTACTGGGCTCCAGTGCTCAGGCCTGATTGCTCTACACGTCATCCACTTATTTTAAAAACCATTAAAGAACTTGTTTTACTTCACATAAACTGGCCTTTGGAAGGCCTGGTTTTGACTGAGAAAATGGGGCCATTTGGAGATTAAGAGGGGTTTTCCCAAGTTCACAAGTTCAAACTCTTACAACAGCCAATCTGTCCATTAACGGCCATGAAGTGTCTTTGAGCCTCTGAGCTCCTCCCTGTAAGTCTCTCTAGATAAGACTGTGGGCTAAAAGCCTCCCATGTAAATTTCTCTGTCTTGTTAGCAGACAGCTTGACGGTGGCATTTGTCTCCACCAGCTCTTCAGCTGCGGCCCATTCCTAACGATGCCCCTTCCCTTACTTCTTCCTCTCCTTGCATGTAAATTCTCAGCTGCAGCAGCCAGTCACTCCGAATGACAAGTCCCATCTGTGCATCCCACCCCCCTCTCGCCGAGGATGTGACCAAACAAACGAGAGCAGCAGCACGGTGGCTTTCTACGCGGCCATATGTTTTCCATATTCTCGCTTCTAAATCAACACCCGCGAGGCAAATTGTGTTTTCGTTTTGAGGTGGGGGTGTTATGCAACAAAAGCACATGGCGGTGATAAAAAGAATGCACTACCACTGATGAAAAATGTGCTATGAAGAAACCCCCCCTGCCTTCGCTCACGTCTTTAGAAAAATACAACTGGCTTTCACATGGTTCGCATTCCACATCAGAACACTTACCAGCGTATGACCGGGTGAAAGTCTGACAAGAACAGCAGCCTTTCTGGATTCAATAAATCCTCAAGCTTAAATCTTTAGCGTGGTGAAAGATAACAGTAAATTTGTTGGCGGCCAAATCAAATATTTCACACTCCTGACGTCATGCAAGGAAAGACTGTAAGCACTTATGCAACTGGCGATAAAGAGTACTGTATGTTGTGCAGACTGGAAAGCCCTTTGAGGCAGATTTGTGTATTTTAGAATAAAATACATGAAATATTACACACATGGGATTATGGAGCATCTTGTTTCAAAAACCATGAGCATCAATCTACTGCTTTAACATCATCCACTCTTGTGGGGAGGCTATCCATGAGATGATGGAACCTGGCTGCAGGACAGAATGTTGGGATCGGATGTTGTGCAAATTCCCAGATGTTCAATGATTGTTATCGCCCAATATGAACGTTATCCCCCAGATGCACAAGAGAATTACTGATGTCTGACGCTGACGACGGCTGATAAAGCCTTCATTTAATCCTAAAGCTGTTTGGTTGAGGTCAAGAGTGCAGGTCTGTCAAGTTTTTCCACACCAAACTGGAAAAAAAAGCCATTTCTCCGAGGTGTTAAGTTGAAATCGAAACAAACAAACCTTCCCCCCAAACTGATGCCTCAATGTTGGAATACTAATGTATAAAATATGACTGTAATGCTGTAGCATCAAGATTTGCTCTAAATGGTACTAAAGAGGCCGAAACCCAAACCATGAAAAACAGCTCTGGCCCAAAAGTACACAACGCATAATGACATTTTGGCCACCTAGTGTAGCTTCTATCTGGGGGAAAATCACAGTAATGAATAAATAATAGCGAGAAAAATGGAAAGCTGGAGTAGAATAATGATGAAAAACAGTTTAAAGAAGCAGAGCTCGGCCTTTATCTGATGCATTTTGAGTTCCTGTGCCTGTGCAATTATTTCGTAATTTTGTTTTCACTCATATTTTTCTTCTTCTTCTTCGGCGTCATCAAAAACAGAACCGTGCCATAAAAGAATAAAGGGATGCCCCGGAACTGAGTCAACAGCTCTGAACAAACATTTTGCAATTTGAGATCCTGTGAAAATAAAAATGTACGATGGGACTCCAGCCCCCGGTTTTTCGAGGTTTCTGTAGAAATTTTGAAATGTTTTTCTTTCCCAAGAAGACTTAGTGGAGGGGATGGAGTATATGTGCCAAAAAAAAGCAGAGATGATGATGGTGGTGGTGGTGGTGGAGGTTTTGGGCCAAAGAGGGAGGCACAAAGGTGTGTTTGTGAGTAAGTGTGTGTGACAGAGAGAGAGAGAGATCGGGGCTCAGCCAAAAGGTGTCATATTTGAAAGGTGTTCGTCTCTGCACTGTTCTAACCTGCTGGAGGTGTATTACATAACGGAGCGCACACACACACACACACACACACACACACACACACACACACGACCCACATCACCCTGCTCTCTCTCTGAAAGAAAATTTCCACTCAATTTGTGCCTCGGGTCTTTGGGGGAAGAGCTTAGAGGAGGGCAATCTGCCTGTGCAATTGGGCAGAGGAAGAAAAAAAAAAAACAACAACAGGGAAAACAGAGAGGCAGAAAGCTATGGGAGGGAAAATAGACACCAGGGTTCTGTAATTGTCTGGTTGTGGCCTCTCACAGCAGATCAGATTATGCGTTTATCTGTTGTTATGTTGAAATAACCTGGCTGGGGAACAATGCATGGCAAAGAGCCACACTAAACCCTGACACAATGCTTAACACTACGTGAAGCATGTTTAAGACGCTCTAAGTCTTTGGTTAATACATGTCCGGACACTGTAAATCTGTTAAATGTCTTTGCTTTGTCCCTTTTGGTTATCAGTGGGTTGCTGCAGGGGAGGTTCGGAGTTCCAGATACGAATCAGATTTGCTAACTGAATTTAAATCCTTTTTAATCCCTCATCAAATCACTTGTAGTTGGGTTTAGCCTTGTAAGAAATAACCCAACAATATAAGAGCTACAGCTCGGGAAGCTGAGATTTGAAAACTCTGAATTAGCCCCTGGATGTTTTTTATTTTCAGAATAAAGCGGACGTTCGATCTACAGCAACACAGACGGCTGTAAAGAGAAACAGCTGTAAGCAGTGTGTGGGGTATAACAAAGTAATTGCATTACACACTGTAACACAAATATTGTTGTTTTTGCTAGATTGAGTAATCAGATTACAGTGACTGAACAGTTATGTCATTACTTGTGTTACGTAGGTTTGTCTGTATAATAGGCAGATAGAAAGAAGTCATTGTTGTATGTTTGTCTGCGTGACTTCCTGGACCTTTTTCCCATTCCCCAATATCCATGAAATTCAACACAGTGATGCCGTGTCCCCTGGAGAGGAACTCATGTGGTTTTTAACAACTGCTTTTGTGATAAACACGTCAAATAAACTGGACTGCTCGGCCATAAAGTCATAAAGTGATGGACAAGCAACTCAAGTGAGTTTGGCCAGTGAAACGCAGCGTGCAATGTGACAATGCATCTCAAGCGTAATTGCAGAGTAGCGCAGAAGTAATGCATTACTTTTTTAAGAAGTAATTAATACTTTTTTTGAATAACAAGCCAAACACTGGTTGTTAGACAAGTACAAGGTGAGGTCCAAAGTTTTAGATGACAAAAAAACCCTGCTGATGTTCAACAACATTTGCCAATTTGCTCGACACTTAAAGTAAATTTTGACTTAATGATGGTTCTAGATGAATTATGAATTAAGATTAATCATTTGGAGGCCATGAATCCATTTTGTCAATCCATCAGATTGACTGATTTCACTGGCACTATATGAAAAGCGAGGAGATCTGTAGGATTCATCCCTGAAAAAACTTCACGTCAACCCATCCAATAGTCTAATCTGAGAGTTTGTTTTTTAACTCACCTATTTTTCTAACTTTGTGCCACGTTCTCTGGCTTTTGTTTGTTCAGGATAAGAGATGAAGACCAGCATGGTTAGCGTTACAAGCTACGGCTGAGCAAATAAACAGTGACACGCGATTTAATGAAAAGAAATGTGGAGTGGCAGGCGGTGCACTCAAAGATGGAACAGCCGCTTTTTACTCTACTTATTTTTTTTTTTTTTACCATAAATATTATTTCAATAATGAATCACAAATGGTATAAAATCTGTTTTCCATTGTTCGAAACATTCAATCATTTTGCAGTTCCACCCACGCCCCAGTCAGTGATGTCACTGCAGATGTTTTGCTTTGACAGTTAATAGAAAACACCCGCTGTGACATTGTGAGGCTAAGACGGAACGAAAAAAGTAGTCCAAGCACCCTTCAAAATAACTTCTTACCCTCTTCCACTGATGACTGCAGGGTTTAGGAGTGTGATTTAAAAGGTTTATGGTACTTGAGCGGTAATGACTTGAAACATCCACAATGATTATTGAATAAACCTAAAAGATAGAAGAGAAGAGAGGACTGCCGGGCCAAAAGTTACATAACATTTCCAGGCTCGCAGCAGCCCCAGTAATAAACATGCTCCATATCCATCACATAGTCAAATTACAAGACTAATGACCCAGACCCACGCAGTAATAATCCTTCATGCTTTGCTGCTGGATATTCCTTTTGAAGATCGGTTACAGTCGGCTTCAGGTCGGTGCAGATCTGTGGTATCGTTTGTGTCTTTGACTTTTATCAGAACTGACCTCCTGTTATACGCTGAACTCTCTCCTCCTGACCTTCACGTCCTGCTTTGTGCAACTGAGACTGAAACAAATTTCAAGTGGTGAACTGCAGCATTCTCTTTTTTTATGTGTTTTTCTTTCATCATATAAAATCAAGCAGGACTTGATGGTGAAAGAAAATGCAAATGAAAACTTCTTTCCATCCACTGCAGTCATACGAATGTTGGGATTCGGTTCACGAGAAGAAGACGGTGCAACAGAACAACGAGCACCAGCAGAACCTCACAACGGTGAAAACACGATGGAAACCAAACATTTGTGTGTCTGTAGGGAGTGATCATGGGTATTTCATGGAGCCATGAAGAGAGAGAATACAAGAAACCACCTCAAGCTAACATATGAACGAAGACGAATTTTTCCGGTTCCACCAGATTTTCTCAAGCGACACTTCAAAATTGAGCCTTGACGTGTTTAACGAATCCCTGATAATAAGAACACGGCGGTGTCGTGGTTCGGTTTCTGTCAAAGCTGCGTTTTCGTGTCATTGTCTCTTTAACTGGCAGAACCTTTATTTGATTTTTTTTCCTGTTTATTTGAGCCAACTAGGAAAAATGTAAAATGCATTGGCGGGTTCTACGCCGCAGGGGTTTTCCTGAGGATGATATATGTGTTATGTCATGCTAATATTGAAAATACTGCACATGGGAAAACTCGTATTTAGTGATTCAGATATGCTACATGTCATTCATTACTCACAGCGTCTGAAGTGCAGGAATTTGTCTCGTGGCATTGGCACTGAGGCGGTTTACGTAGTCAACGAGTGAGATGCAACTGAGCGAATACTTGGCTGTGAGTCAGTCAGGCGGGGGAATAGATCACAAAATGAGTGACACCTGAGCTGGAGCACATCTGGTTTCAGGAGCGAACCCGCGGGCCACACATGGTTTTCATTGGGGCTACATGCTGCAGGGTCGACCCCTCGAGTGTAAGGAGAAAACCCGAGGCGGTGACCCTCCTTTCCACCCACCCTCCCATGCATCTGTAATCCTGTTGGACTTCTCCCCAACAGAACAGCCTCCTCTTGACCCACTTTCAGCCCTGATAGATGTTTTTTTTTTCTCTTTTCAGTTCAGCGGTTCACTTGGCTCACTCTAGGTTGCTGTTATGTCAAGCACGAGCAACATGCTGTAATGCTGTCAATTTGATTCTGAGGTAATTATGCAACTGCAGAGCTGCACGAGGAGCCATGTGTTTTTCAGCATCGTACGGTAGGTTTGTACACCAGACTCTGAAATGAATGAAAAAAAAAAAAGAACTGAGTAAATCAAATTATGAAAGACGATAGTTTTACTTGGACACTGCTAGAATAAAAAGAAAACAACGGTTACGTTCAGGAAGGCCGGTTAGTTCCAGTCAAGCTGAAGGATTTGCTCAGGGTTGCATAACAAAGGCCGAAGCTAAAAAATGATCCATCCTTATTTTCTACCTTCTCACTGCGCTGTCAGACTTCCTCTTGGGTCACGTCACCTCCAGATAAAACACTGATGTTATATTCAATTTAATATTAATCTCACAAAAAGTTCACAGAGATTTCGAGAAGCCAGATATTTAATCAAACTGTAACAATCTGTAGTCGACGCACTGATTGCTGGGAAATTGATACTGCGTTTTTCTGAATCAGCCCCTGCTGAAAACATGGATTACATTAAAAATGTTTTAAACAATATTTCATTTTGGGGAATACACCTATTGGTTTTCTGAATGAGCAGAGAAAATTGATATCAGCTGAGCTGGAGTCAGAGTTTAGCCTAACATAAAACGTGGCAGCAGGAGCGAACAGCATCTTCCCATCAGTGCCTCTAAAGCTGACTTACACTCTGTAACTCTTTTATTGAACTTGTACCGAAATACAAATGTCAAAGGACGTCTGTGCTTTCAGGGACGATATCTGTGAGGAACTATATTCTTTGCGGGGCAGAACAACAGCCAGAGGCAGCGGCTGTGCACGGCTCCCTGGAGTCTTGTCATCACAGCGAGGTTACCAGATCTGTTCCCATCTGTGACGACCCTCTGCACCCTGCCTGTCTGCCTGCTTTGTTGTTGGAGTGTCTGCTTTCCGTGCAGGTGCTGGGGGTGGGTGTGTCAGAGGGTCATCAGTAAACTGGCACCACCTGGGGCCTGTTGGCCACCTGGTTTAAAATAAAAAACCCTCTTGGAGCTGATTCTGTCTCCTCCCTTGATAAACCATTTTTTTGGCTCTTCACTCATGCGTCCCCCTACACTGCTGACCTTACCGAGTACACATGCCACTGTTAAAATAAATGATTGTTAATCGGCTCTGTGTGCATCTCTTTTGCCATAGTTTGCCACAGTTTGTGACATGCCTGGACAGAGACAAGAACACCACACTACACCCTTTAACCTACACCCTTCACTGACTTCTCTGGCAGTACACGCTATAGCCTCCGGGTATTGTTTGTATAGATAGATTATCAGAATTATCAAGAAATCGGACTCATAACTTTCCCATAGATAGATGGGTAGATAGATAGATACTTTATTTTACTTACAAGGAAATATGTCTGCGCAATTTGTACAAAGCCTTACCCCTAAAATATACTGCATGTGGAACGGCTCCGCTCCGGAACGGTTGCGTACTCCGCCGTCCGCCAACTCACACATAATCCGTTTGTGATGCGGCCAACTCACACATAATCCGTTTGTGATGCGCTCAGGTGCGTCTCCGTACGAGATCTCGCGAATTCACGCATAATCACGCAATATTGCCGGCTGTAGTCTCTTTGACTTCTGCGATGGCTAGATTAATATAATTGCCTTTAAGGAACATTCAGGATTCATTCAGCAAAAAGGCATGCCACAAAACAGTCTCATAAAATAAATAATGCATTTCACATGACATGACAAGTCGTCAGCTCAGGATATGGAAACATCTACAGGTCTATGACAACTGAGCAAATTCAATCTTCTGAGGAAGTTCATGGGATATGATCAAAAGCAGAACAGATGTTTTGTCAGCTCCTGTTTCTAAAGGTCTTTTTTAACCTATACTAAATCCCATGCTAGTTACAGTTTTAACTAAAAGTCAATGTTGTGCAATTCAGTGCTTTAACAAACTTTAACAAAGTCACTGGATTCAAACATGACAGACAACAGTTGTGTAGTTATGAAGCTTTATTGCTAAAACGTTAAAAAGACAAAGACATTATATTATTATTGTCACGATAACACATACACGTTTGTGTCTCCAATCGTGGATATTTATTCATTACTGAACTCAACAGTACAGAGCGAACTCGACCGTGTCTCGTAGCATCAATTGTGTTAACTCCCCCCCGTATTACGTCACACGCAATCTGTATCAGGGCACACATCATTGGGCACGTCCGTGCGTCACACTACAATTATATTGAATAATATTGCACACAAGGGGAACATTTCGCTGGGTTTTACACTTCAACGTCATCAATGATTACGCCTGAAAACCTCTCACCTGTCGACTTCAGGTCGGGCCGGCCCATTATGACGTGTTCTTGTAATGAAACTCGATCCGTGGTGAACACGGAGTATTTTATTTTGAAAATAAACCAGGGTTTTATTTTGTATTTTGTAGCTGATTTCCTTCCCCGCACAATCTGCTCTGTGCTGAATTTATGTACCGTGCTCCGGCGTCTGTGAACAATAGAAGCTCTGCGTATGTGTTGCGGAGGGCTGCCGGACGCTGCAGTCGTTCTGGAGCCGTGACGCAGCGAGGACGGAGACTGTGTGAGCTGACACATTGACTAACAATGTAACGTATCGACGGCGCCATTCCGCATGCAGTGTATTTTATGCTTAAGACATACATATGTAGATGCACAGATGCATACAAACACCACAACACAACCACAAGGACAGACATTCAATACAGCACATTCATCACACGTATTCATTTATCTCATACGCATGGATCCCGTCCATGGTGGTTTACCGGGTTTCTTTGTTAAGAGATGCTATGGCAGAAGGTAGAAAACTCCACGCCTGTAAACCGTCATAGCGAGCGTAAGCAGAATATTGGTTTCCTCGTGGCTTTGTAAATACCAAAATGGAAAAAAGGCGCTCGATCCAACATGGTTTAAAATGTTTTGCACTGATGAAATAAAATACGAACACTTTGTTCAAGGTGCGCACGTTCTTCTTGCACGATATAAACAAGCAAAATCATTCAAATCCACCTTCTGATCACGTCCGTTTTTTTCCGCCACCATTGCTCTGATGAATAAACAAGCGATTTTTTTTTTCTAAGTCTGAGAAAAGTGCGAGAGCTGAAAACACTTCCTTTAGAAAGAAAAGAAGGACACAGGATTGTGCTGAGCCACAAGGAAAATAAAGCTCTCTCCTTAACAGCCCAAAGATCTATGAGCAATTTGTCCCCCCCGCCGAGCGCCGGTTGTTTCTCTTAACTTGGCACTGCATAAAATTACACTTAATGTATGAGTCCTATTTGTCATAAGTGGAGTTTGTGTGGTCCTTCCAAAGCTGCTAAGATCTATGACTATGAAGACTACGCTTTGCATCCGAATCGCAGCGCCGCCAAAAAGCAGGCGACAATGATTAATCCACTTACTGTTTTATTTTTGACCCCAATAACACACACACACACACACACTTGACTGTTCACTTGCATTAATAACTGAGTCTGCTGCAATTTTTCAACCCTTTTATGCCACTGGCGAGTCGTGGCATTATGCACCGAGATAATTTATCACATGAATATTTTCTTATCGCCAGTCCGACTGCTGCTCGCAGGGTCTTTAACCGTTTGCACATCACGTGAGTTTCAGGGCATGTTAGAACTTCTGTAGACATCCCCCTCAAGAATAAAGGATACAATGGGCGGTTTATCGCAGCATGTTTACTGAATTCCCAGAGCAGTTGTATCTTGTTTCATGCACATTGGGGTTCATTTTAGCTGCTGGATGCCTTTAAGGAAGGAGACCATTCAAAACAACGAAATGTTCTGAATTAAACTGCGTTCGCTGAAATGTGACACCAAACTCGACCCAAACTCATGCATGAGTTTATTCAAGTCTTAAACCCACAATTGTGTTTATGTTCTAAAGGGAATATGAGGTAATAAAAGAAAGAAGCTTTTTGTTGAGTTTGTCATCAGGCGCAATTCCAAAAAACACAACGCTCTAAGCCGGCGATAACACGGCCTTGACATGTTTTCATAGAGGGTTTTTGTTTTGTTTGAAATAATCAAGGTCCGTGTTTATTCAGACTGATCATTCACATTCTTCCTTTTAATTTTGACTCATCGCCCAGAAATCATTTTGACGTTGATAAATGTCAGTACGTGCACAGACAGGGCAAAACAGTAGTTGCAACTGTTCTCACACCTTTTTATGAATGTGTGGCTGACATCTGTATCTGTAACTCTGTTTGATACTCAACTCGACAACCTGCAACAGATTTTTCATTCATTCAAGCATTTTGCATTTGTGCAAAAGAGTCTCCAATTTGCACAGTAACCACATACTCCACTCTTGTTTAAATGGTAAATGGACTGTATTTACAAAGCACCTTTTCCTTCGGGAAGCAATTTGGGGTTCAGTATCTTGCCCAAGGACACTTACAGTAGACATGCAAACTGGAGGAGCCAGAGATTGAACTGTCATGAGCCACAGCCGCCCCCATCATGGGCATCTGTTCAGTCGTTTGAGTAAAAAAATAATGTTAATGTTAATCTCTGGAGCAACAGGATGTCCACCAAGAAGACAGGAACTTCTATAACGAACAGCAAGGAGGTACAATTAGTTTATTTGAGTGGACTACCACAGGTTTCTGCATTGTTGTGTTTTTGGCATTGATGTCATTGTGTGGAAACTATTCTGTTCTCTGACCTAACATGAAATCTCAAAGGTGAATTTTCAGTTTACATGTAACCATACTTACCAACACAGAAGACTCCTGTTTTTCATTGGCCTCTCCCATTTTCCTCTCTGGCTCACAAAGGATTTGAAGCATGAATGAAATGTTTCAGGTGAGTTGCAACCTTTTTGCAGACATGTGGTAGATTTGTGATGTTTCATTGAATAGTTGTAACAATTGTAGCTTTGTAGCGAATGAGAAAAACCAAGATGACACCTTCAAATGACTGATTTTGCTGCTCAATCATTTCAGCACTTAAGTTTAGCTTCCACTTCAGACAATCTGATTTTTATTTTACCTTTTCCCCTCGATAAAGACTTTCCCCCTCCATCCTTGTCCAGTAATTGTCTCTAATATCACTGCAAGCTGTCCTCATGCTCGCACACTGACAGCTCCAGCTGCCAGGCAGAGAGGTCACTGAAACCCTGTTACATTCCATCAGTAAACTGCACACAGCACGCTCGTGTTTACCAGCCCTGAAACCAGAGGAAACCAAACAAAGCGAACAGGGAATACATCTGATGTTAGTGAGTCTAGCCTTGTCTGGGCAGAGAGGTCGCTCGCTGCTGTTTAGGAGACAGTTTGGATTTAGTTTTTTTAAGTCTTGTTGCATTTCCTCTGGATAGACAGCAGCAATAACCTCATTCCAACAGTTTTCTAACGTGGCCTTTGCACGGCTCCTTGAGGGACGCCCTCCAGCTACAGTAAGCACTGTTTCTGTTACCGTGAAAACTTTGCTGAACTTTTAGTGAGATAAACCCTTCAGGGGTTGACGGAGTCCAACAGTGATACCCAGAATGCAAAGTGATTGTTTATCATTTCTTCTGCACAATGCACTGTGGCAGTGTTATAAATTTAAGACCAGTAAATGATGGAATACAAATCAAATTTTCTGGCTTTGCTCTTGTAGCTAGGCTGCAACGCTGTGAGACTAACATGAAAAAATATCAAACACATTCGAAAATTATCTGGATTTTCCAGATGAGGTGGAAAGCTCGCGGCCAGCGAGTGAGATTCAGGCGCTGTCAGCAGCATGGAAACATTTCAGTTGGTATTAGTTGGGGATTTCAATATGTAGTAGACGGTTACCACCGTTGGTAGGACTGAATTAAAATAATACTCTGTGTGTCACCTGTTACAAAACACAACGCATAGCTCATATTTACCCAGCTCAGTGGGCTGTATCACTGTGAATGTTGGATTTTACTCTTGGAAAGTTGACTTTGCAGCCATTTGGCAACTAAGTTACAGCAACTTGACAACTTGATCGTGGACCCTGAAGATAGAAATACATAATGTTTTTTTAAAAATGCCCCAAAAACGTTGTAGTTTTGAGCAGAAATAAAACATGTGGCTTAACTTGGCTGGTTTGTTGACATGTCACAATATTGTGGAATATATAGAGTCAGAAATTCCCAAAATCGCCAACTAGGAGACCACAGTCCTCAATCGGCTGCTTGTAATTATCTTTATGATGCATTTAGAACTTTTGCCTTCTACAATATCTGCAAAACATCTCTGCTTAGGGAAACTAAAACACCAAGATCTGCACGACAGCTCGACTCCACATCCACCACCCTGAGCGCTGCACCCTTTCTTTCAGTCTCTCTTTCATATTTGACACACTTGTACTTTCACTGGCACTAAATTTTGCTATTGGACATCAATTGCAGGTCTAAAATGAATTTGATGATACTTGTCTATTTTTTTTCTGCACTTGTACAGTGCATATATATATAAATAGGATTTAATATCGGGCTGTTAGCTCTGTCAAACACTGAGTGCTCATTCACCGCTGTGCCTAATGGATGTAATAGATCTGATGAAGCACCGCGGCTGCTATTGAATTTATTTATGAAATTCACTCATCTGCAATATTTTATTCTTCTGTTTCTTCTGCTCTTCCATCTTTAAACAATATTTATGATCATCACTTATTAAGTCCGCGTAACAGCGGGTCTGGATCATTTTATATCCCCGGTTCTCATCTGGATGAGGTTGTCTAGCTCTGCAAGTGGCCACTTATTTAATGTATGAAGCCACGTCACAATGTCCGAGTTCTCGGGTGCACATTGAACGCCTGTTAGGGGATTGACAGGACTCCAGATGATGTGAAGAGTGTGTTTTAACATTACAACCATCCTGCAAAGCTTATGGTTGCTCCTTTCTGATGTCCTCATCCTAACTCTCCATGTCGTCCTCCTCACTATCTCCTTCCTTCCTCGCTCTCTCCGTGGGAGCGAGCCCCTCTCCGAAGCCTTTCACCCCCGGCTCCGTGCCAACTGCTATTTGGCTGTGGAACATTATTTGGAATTCACACGCATTTGAAGGGGACACGGCAGGGGCAATTTCTCAGCACTCCGGGGGTGTTCTCAGCGCTCGGGAGGGGAGACGAGGCGGCGATTGGAGGGGGGGGGGGGTTTTTTGGCTTGGCGACCAGTAGCTCTCAGAGGGAGCACTTGGCAAATCATAGATTTTTAGTGGAAAGAAATGGCAGCACAGCCACGTCTGTGAATGTTCCGATTGTTACTGACTAACAACATGGCTTGGATATCTTTAGAGGGGGGTCTTTGGCAGTCAGGGGAGAGGGGCGGAGGGCATCTCAGGCTTTTATTCCTCTCTCTCTCTTCCTGTCTGTCTTTCTTATCTCTGTCTGTCCTTTCCTGGCAGAGCTGAGTTGTTAGCTGGATCACAGACTGAAGGAGAAAGAATGATTTCATTTAGGACGGTGGGGGCTTTCTTTCTTTCTTTTTTCTGCAGGCACTGCCTGAAATTGTACAGACCCTTGTCGGGTGGAAGGAGTGTGGGGGGAGGGAGCTACAATAGCCGCACAGTCTGACTGCTTCTCTGACAAAAGGATGTAATGTGGACGGGAGCTTTGAGGCGTGAATGAAATGCCTATGTCATGTGTCAGATATGTTCCGAGATAGGAAAATGGAAAGTCATTTAAATTTCTGGTGCCGTGGTTTATTTCAGAGTGTGACACAGGCTGCGTGGCTAAATTAGATATAAAAATCATCACTTGTGGCGCCGTGCAAATAAACTTCCAACTGCTGATACATCGACGCTGCGATTGCAATCACTCCGCGATGCATGAGCGAATATGAAAAACATGACTGTGCATGCTTTTTTTTGGTCATGTTCCCAGTAAGATCTAGATTTAGCCACACATTTCTCTGCACTGGGTCTCCACTTTTTATATCTGCAAATCATAAAAATGTGCCTGCAAAGGAGGTGAATGGACTGTTGGATGGAGTGTGATGACTACTGTAATAAACTTTCCTCTGGAATTAATCAAGGTTACTGCTGCTACTGGCTCCAACTGGTGCAGAGCACTCCTGCACAAATTATTACCAAGATCAAGAGACATGAACATAAACCCCCCGTGCTATAACTACCACAGTCTGGCTCCATGTTAGCTTTTTGTATTGATTTTTTTTATTTTTTTTTATTTTACTACTGACTTTTAAAGCTTTAAATAGCCTCGTACCAAAATTCATAACTCACCTCTTCACCTCTTTGGTCATTGAGTTTAAGTATTCAAAGGTCGCTTCCTGATTTTGTTCAAATGCACAATTAAATCTTTATGCAGATCTTTAAGAAGCAGTCGATGAGTTTAAATGAAGCTGTCTTAGCTCCAGGGGGTGAGGATGACGAACAGAGGAGAGAAAGAGAAAGAGGAGGAGGAGGGAGGAGGGATGAAGAAAGGAGGACTGGTGAGAGGGAAAGGATATGTGAAGGGAAGAGGAGGAAGAGGAGGAGGAGGAGGAGGAGGGAGCACAGGGTTGCTGTGTGAAGTCTCGCTGTGTCTTCCTGTAAGAATGCGCCCTCTGAACTGGATGACACGTTCAGACAAAACAATCTGTGTGTGACACACAAGACAGTTAAATGGATTCTTTCTAATGTGAGCGTGTGTGTGTGTGTGTGTGTGTGTGTGAGACAGTAAGAGGAAATGGCAGCATGTATAGCATTGGTTGGATTTTGGTTTTCAAAGGCTGCATTTGTATTTAAATTCGTCTGTTGGTACGAACTGTCGTGCAGATGAAACACAGGACTGAGCGATATTAGACCATGTGACGTACAAATTCAATTAATCTGACGGTCATGAAAACCACGATAAAGTGTCTATCAGCATGTGAGTGTAGAGATTCTCCCTAATACATCAACAGGACCAAGGCCTTGTTCAGACCACCAGCCCAAATCTGTCTCAGCATAACTAGACTGTATCCAGATTGATTTTTGAAAGTCTAGAAACCAAAATTCGAATCGAAGCAGCTCCACCCGAACACTGTGTCTGCAAGTGCAAATCCAGAACCATGCTGAAATGAATCGTCTGCTGGCACTTCGCGACGTCATTTCTACACAGTCAAAAACTGCTTTCGCGTCACCAGCGGCGTACGTATTACAGTTACTGGTGCTTACGTCGTTTCCAGATGCAGCCGGTGATGTCCGGACGCGCAAATCCAATCTGATGACTGCAGACAGTCTGTCTTAAAGATCTGATTTGACAAAACAAATCCGATTTGCCTGCAGTCTGAGCAAAGCCTAACCTCTGGATTTCACCAGGTACGACCACGAGCGTTTTGTTAACTTGCTCAGATCCTTCCTTGGTGTATATGCTTCTTAGTTAAACTGTTTCCCCTTTGTCTGTTTTCACGAACGGGAGTCAGCACGTGGTGTTTTATTTTGAAAATCTACTGGACTCTCAATGCCATTTCTGTGCCGGACTCAGTTCAATCTGCTCTGTGCTGCTTGACATGGCTGGTCATGGACATTAACATCTAACACATCTTAGTTTATCATGTCAGCATGCCGGCATTTGCTGAGGATGATGGGAATGTCATTAGTTTTGCAGGTATTTGGTCATAAACTCAACTAAATATACATTTTACCCAAAACCAGAAATATCAAGCTCATGTTGGAGCTACAGCAAAAGTCAGAAGAGAATTTATTATGGTCTCCATCATCCTGCCAGAACCAGGTTTCAGCATTTACTCCAGACATCCAGTAGTGGTCTAACCTTGGTGTGTGTCCTCTCTGACTCCCAAATGAGAACACACACACACAGTCTCATGAGATGTCTTATGCCCATACATGTGCTCTCATGTGTGCCCGACTGAGCGGGTTATACTCGGTGTGTCCTCCAAGCGGCAAACAAAAGTGTCTAAAGTGGCTGAAACCATGCAGTTTAGATGAAATACATCTTCACGAGCCGACGCTTTTCTTTTTAGCGGCGCTCTGGGTGATTTCGTGGATGATACACACTCGGCGAGAATGGGGCTGTGAGTGCATGTCGTCCTGTGTCGTAGTGCTAAGTCATTCCTTGCTTGTTTTGTTTTTCCCCCCTTCTGCCTCTTTTGAACGGTTCCACTGAAGCAATGGATGCATTGTGTCAAAAAAGCAGGCCGGATATGGGCCTCTTGTGTCAGCCGATGCACCAGCCACAGGCTTGTGTGTGCGTGTGTGTGTGTGTGTGTGTGTGTGTGTGTGTGTGTGTGTGAGAGATCGAATGGGTTTGTTGGTGACGCAGCCACAAGGAGGAGAGAAAGCCTGAAGATGTTTGTGTGTTTTTTCTCCGTGAAGCACATGGGAACAGCATGATGTTGGTGTTGTTTCCAGCTCGACACATGACGAGCATCAGTTACCTTTTTTAATCTAGCATTGATTAAATAATACATTTATGATCAATAATGTGGGACTCCATAAACGTAGGTAGCATACAGAGCAAATTATAGCCCGCTGTCTTATTTTATTGCTTTTCCTTTTTGTTTTGCAGATTAAATGTGCCCCAAAGAATTCATTTTTTATAGCGAAACATTTTCCAACTTTTTCATAATCGCTTAATTGAGAAGAAATTAAAGTCAATTTACTGTGAAGATGATTTGTCCGCTCATCATAAAAAGGACAATGAAACATCATTTCCAATTTCTCCCAGACTACGCAGCAGACTGTCTTATTTGCTCCATCACTCACGTTACTTCTATTCATATTTCAGCAGTCGCGGTTGTTAGAAAAGGGAGGAGATGGAGTCTGTGTGAACCAAAGTCCTTGTGAAATGAGTCAAAAACTGGCTTTGCCTCTTCACCCTGTCCCCGTTGTTCTCCAATCACGCAGCTGCTTTTAGCCACGTCTTCCGCACGGCTTGCACAACAAACAATTGCACCATAAAATGACGTCGGCAGACGTCTTTCCCTGATGACATGCTGCAGGTGCTGACAGTAAAATTACAGACAATACAATCGGCCTGAGGTGAGTAACAATAGCAGCCAACGCTGCTTCAAAGGTACCCTTTCTCTGGAAATGAACACGGGCTGTCTCATTTCCAAAGACATGAACTCATAAAGAGTTTACAATAACTTGTTGTATATCATGGGATAGGTACCGCGAAGCCAAGCAAACAGTTGGTAGAACTTTAGTGAAAAAAATCAAATCTTTGTTGGGGAGCAAGCGTTATCCGGTGCTTCACTGCGAGTGCCTATCTCTGCTAATATAACGATGACTTACCCACATGCAACACTGACAGTTTGGTCAGATATTTGTGTTAGTGTCCGAAAATGGATCCACAAGCTGCTAGCTTCAAGCTGAGATGAATGGACAGATGTTATGTCTTGTAGTCTTCAAAACCATCGCCTCATGTGAAATCACTTGAGGAAATGGGAGGATAATCTGTAAAATTAATCAAGAAAGAAATCTTTAATTTGGGAGTACCCCCCCTACAGCAAAGTAACGTGCTGTTATTGGATGTTTTGGGTCTTCCAAATATCGGACACTCATGATGCATGAAATCCTTTCAAAATATCAATGTGTAATCTGTTTTATTTGGCAGTTGATTGTTGTAATGAATCAGCTTTGACTCATATCGTTGAATCTATCATTTCTGTAACATCGTTGGCCTGAGTGGTATACATGCACATCGCTAGATACTACTATTAAAAGCAGTAGTATTGTAGATTTAGGTACTAATACTACTAACAGACCTGCAGTAACTGAGAGATTTCCTTTGGGCTTTAGCAGTATCACAATAAAGACAAGAAGCTGATGTTTTGATTCCCGTTGGAAGTCCGGGCCACTGCTGCAGCTAGACTTCAGGCAAACACTGCGAGTCTGGACAAACACTAACAGAGACCTTTAATAAGATCTACAAATAAAGCCCACCAAGGTTTAGGAGCCCTGTCCACACCTCAATATTGCAGCTATGCTATGGAAACACTGGCGTACAAACCTCAGCCTTATTGAGCCCTGCTGCTCCTTTGGCCAGTCCACATGTTCAATCAATGTTGAACACATCCTTACCAGCACGCCATTCATTACCAGGCATTATAAGTAACGTTATACCTCGGCTTTAAACATGGTCATCGACCTGGGGGCCAGTTAATGATAGAAAAATGATATCATTTGCTGCAATGTTCCTTCGTAAGCTGACCCCAAAAACCAGACGGGGGTCTCTTCATCTTGACCACGTCGGCTATCGATTTCCACTGAGGATAATGACTTTTTATGTCTGTAATATATGAGGGGATGTTTGATGTAGGCTGATCTGTTTGCTCACTGTGGCCCACTTTCATTGCCATTGTCAGGGGAGTCATATCATGGAAAGCTAGAAGCAAGACACTCCATAGACATTGCTTAGCAGGCTTTCATCTCTCATTTCAGCAGCTTACATATCGACAACCCGACTCTGTATTCAGCCACGTTCACTGCTGAATATCTGCTACAGTACATCTTGTTGATCACATAACATGCATTATTGTAAAGGTGTATTGTTTCTTTATTAAGCACCATAATTACCACTACTGGGTTTGTGCTGCTAAAAATGCAATAAGAAAAGTGTTTGTCTATGTTTAATTACATTACAACGAGGGAAGAAGCAACAAAAACAGAAACAATTTATTTGAACAGAGAATGTTCTTGTTGTTTGCTTCAAATAGAGGTTTCATTAAGTGCTTTTCAATAGGCGAGCTTCAAATAGAGGTTTCATTAAGTGCTTTTCAATAGGCGAGTGATCCTTTTTTTAGAAATTATGCGTTTTCCCAGGAATAAAAAGGTTATTTCTGATGTAAATGTCATTTTCTATACTCATATATATATATATATATGATATTGTGCATCAATAACCAAAATAATCATTCCAGGGACGGGATTTGTTCCGCCTGTCGTCTGGGCGCTGTGGCTCTGACCTTTGACCCCGTGGCTATTGGTTGCTTGTATTGTTGGTGATCCAGGAAATGAATCTTATTCTACTTTTCACACTCGTTCTAAGCAGCTCGGGATCAGAGCTTATCCTAACTGATACGTAAAGAAGGAGGCAACGTTATACCAGGATCAATAGAGTGTCTATATCATTGATTCAATTAAAGTCTCCATGAAGTCAAAATCAATGTTTTTATTACATGTCTAGTGCCATATGTCACCTATACTCCAGAATCTGGCTTCACAGACATTTTGTAGGTATCTTCGGGTATTCTTAATGATATTTTAGAGAAGAAATGAGTCGTCCTGCACTTAGTATTCTATTTTTGCATCCATTGAAACTTGTTATGCCTTACATAGGTACTGTATTAATGTACAAAAACACAACTTTGTAACTTTATTCACTGATTTTGGTGAAGCTGGATCATATTTTATCGAGAACGTATCTTCTGATTTTCTCCCTGATGTTCTCAGGCTGCTCTGCCTCAGCGCTGCATGATTGATATAATTCCTTGGTGGACAGATACTTGCTGAAGTAGCTGTAAATGTAAAGTAGCCTTCCACTGAACACAATACCAAGCATCACCTCTCAGCTTATGTCCTCTTCTGTAAGTCGCTTTGGATAAAAGCGTCTGCTAAATGCAATGTAATGTAATGTAATGTAATGTAATGTAATGTAATGTAATGTAATCAAGGTTATTCCTGATGAAAAAATAGCTTATCTGAACCAAGCCGAGCCGAACCCTACAAGAAAACAATGTGTTCGTCAAACTGAGTTCAGAGTTCACTTGGTCTTGCTGTGTTTGGTCCTGATCCTGGTTCCCAGTCCAAGAAGAGTCAGCTAAAAAAGGACCGCCGGAGCCATTTGGCTACTTTAACATCAATAAAAACTCCCTCCCTAGCTGCAGGAGGAGAAATATGTCAAAACAATCTTTTAAGGAGAATGTTGTGCACATTGTCGAGTTTAGATAATTCTTTCATGGAAAACAAATTTAAGCCCTGAGCGGTGTGTGAATTTCTCTTGAAATTCGAATTGCTCGTGGCCTCGATGAGCTCCACTAATCAGATAGTCAGGACAGTGTGCATGCAAAGACAAACCCAGGGCAGAGAAGTTCAGAGGCACTCATCAAGCTCATTGCTGTGATTATACAGTGAGAGCTAAAGGCGAACCTTAATGGCTGGACAAACATTACTCAGGACCTGAGGAAAAGAAAGAAAGCAATGATGATGGTAATAATTACAAAGCAGGTTAAACAGCCTGTGAAAGGCTTCTTTGACATTGACCTATTAGACATACACACACACAGTTTGAAGGCAGCGCAATGTCCAGCAGCATCCGTCGGGGTCACGCGGTGTGACCTTTCTGAAGGGCAGCGAGGAGGATGCACTCGCCTGGCCGAGCCGAGAGAAATTAGCTCAGGCAGGATATGGATAATGACCCTGCAGTCTGGCTCAGCACCCACACTCTACCAAGAAAAAAAAAAAAGAAGATGTACCCACCCGCCCACCCCTCGTTCTGAGGGTTAATGGACGCATGGATTTTTTTTTTCCTTTCTTTTTTGCCGTCCAATTTATCTCATTCTTATTGGCATTACCCTTTTGCCTTGGTGCTCCGGCGGGGGGGAGGAGGGGAGGCTGAGCGAAACACGAGACAGTAATGAGATTTCGCAGACGTTGCACCATGTAGAATTTCTGATGATCATATTACATTTTTGTCGATAGCCAAGAGAACGTATTAAATCAGGCCTTCTCGGCGTATAGCCCTGGATCAAGTGGCGTGATTACATGACCCACTTTTTTTTTTTTTTTTTTTTTTTCTTTTATGCGCTTTGTTAAAGTGGAGATACGTGCATTTGGTCCTCCAATCAACCCTCTGCGATTAGATTGTCAGTAAAGCATCACTCGATAATATCTCATCTATGAAGATGATGTGAAGACAGAAACATTTCTAGGGGACATTAAAAAGTGCTTTAGAGTTTTATTATTGTTAAATCTGCTATGGCGTGTCAGAAGAGCACGGCTGTCTGAACAAAGATCTAAAATATTACCTTTTTAATATAATCGAATTATGTAGATTTATAAAACATAGATGTCTTCATTTAAGGGCATGACACAAGGACAAAGAAATAATATTTAAATAATGCTGTTGTGTTGAATTAGCTGCAGATAATAAAAGTAACGTTTCACTCTTTTACTGGGCAGCGATTGGTTGACAGCAACAGCTCCTCCAATTCAAATTAGGTGTGCTGAATTGAGGCGTTCCAGCTGAAATGCCTGACTGGAAAGATTTCATGGATTCTTTTAGCGAGCAGAGTCACAGAGAGGGCCAAGTCCAACTGTGATGCGTTTCCTGCAGGGAGGCTGAAAGTGCATTCCAACAGAAAAGGAATACAATTTCCATTTCGCTTTTTTTCTATATATATTTTTTTTATTTGCATGAATTTTAACCACTGGAATGTGTTTCATCCACTTTCTGTTAGACATATTGTGTAACTATGTTCACCTCCTGACACCGGAGAGCAGGATTCAAATTTCACATGTGATTATTATTATTTTATTTTTTTTGTAAGTACGTCTTACCGTAAAGTAGTTTTTAATCTAAAACAGCAGTCCACCTTCAACGTGGATCTTGAGTTTTATTGACATTTAAAGATGTGCAAAATGCTTTAATACAATCATAAACTCACATTTGAAGAATGTCTTTATAAGGATTTGAATTCCCTCCATATGGCGCCTTTTAAACTCGGCTTCTTTATTGAGGCCTGGTGGTTGCACAGCCGCTCGGTAACGCTCGCTATCTGTCACCTGCCAGACACATTGAAATAGGCAGGTAATATCTAGTGGCTTTTTACAGGCACATTACTGTAATAATTCTGGAGTGCCCTATATTGTTTAGTGAAGTGTTGTTCTGCTCATATTGCTCCCTGCTCCAATTTGACAAAGCCACTTAGGCTCCTCCATGTTCACAGTCATTTCCACTTGGCCTGGAGTGGATTTAAAGCCACTGGAAATTAAGTGTGCGGGATGACATCATCGTGCTGTGTGTGTGTTGTGATTTTCTTTTTGTGCCGGCATTTGTGCACATCCGTCCACATGTGTGTGTGTGTGTGTGTAACATGCTGAGGCTTTTTCTTTTTTTTTGTAGAGCCCAGGCTCTTAAGGTGTGTAAATTCCTTGGCCGAAGCCATGACATCATGACGGATGAGTTAATCATATCAAAGTTTCATTGGATGAGTCACATGGGTGCTAAAAGCAGCTGGGACTCCCACCCTGAAGGTGCTACAGTGTGTAAGCGGGTTATATTTGGTGAAGATTTATTCTCTTATTCTTGAAAAGAAACCTATCTATTAGAAACACACTCACCGCGGAGAAAAGAAAGTGGTGAGTTATTTTTCTTAAATCTTTTCAAATTTCCCTTTAAACACATAGAAAAAAACCAAATGATTGACATTAACTATCTGGGCAATGGAACGCAGCACAGAGAACGTGGAGTAGAACAGCTGATAAAACACCAACTCCATCCGTCCACACAAAGGACCGCCAGATGTGAAGTCGCTCCTCAGGTTTGCTGCTGTCGGGCTGCCGTCGGCCTCCAAACACATTAGTTTATGTAGCCGCCATGAGACCGATTCGCTCTTAATTGGAAAGTGGATGTAGTACGCTGCATTACATCATATAACAACGGCGGGGTTATTGCCGGACTGTGTTAACATAATTGAACATGGGTCGACCACAAAGACTTGAGATAAGATCGAGGTTTAAGATCAGTTTGGGGTAAAGGTGGAGGTTACACTTGTAACTCTGATATATATCTGATATATATAATTAATCCAGCCTCTCACACTTGTATAGTCATAGTAGCTACAGTTACAGCCTCTCTCTACCTCCCTACACTTGTATATTGAGTATAATCATCAGTTTTGTCTTTCTTTTCATATTTTGTATGAATATATTGTCAATTCTTTTAGCCATGCTACTGTAAATATGGTACAATAATCAGGGTCCAAAACACTAACCAAAGAAGAGTTCATCCTGAATCATCTCATCATATTTTCTTTAAGACAGCTGTGTTTACTGATTTGATGCCAATTTAATTTGCTGTCCATGCAAACTCCCATTTACCGTATGTACTGTAATAGCACAGCTCTCCAGTTCATTGTTGCAATCTGCTGCAATTTTGTATGAAAGACGCTATAGAGATAGAGTTCAGGTGGAGTTAGAGTTATTGGTTACAGCAGTGGTACAATATTCTGTTAGTAATGTTTGTGTTATGACGGCGTCCTCCTGCAGCAGTAATCTAGATATCGTACCAATTGTTGCACCAACTGTTGAGCCTGTGGAGATGGAAGAAGCCAGCGTCAGTCTCATATCCAACAGAATTCATATTTGCACATGGCATGAAATCCGCCTCTGTAAACATTGAACATATTTACAGTATTCACGTCCATTGAGATTTGATTTCTCTCCCTGAGAGACTGTTACAAAGTCGGAGATGAACAAGACAACAGATAGAAAATATGTTGTTTACTCCTGACAATCCAATTTCTACACAAAGGGATTTATTCTTTCCTTCATTGTCTGTTGGCAGGATATCTCAAGAAAGATGGATGGATTAGATTCTGGCATGATATTTTCAGGGAAATGAAGTTAAGTGAAGAGATGAGGACGATATGTCAGAAGTTTGCCTTCTTCTCGCGTTCTCTCAATATGTTTCTCGTCAATACTTGGAGGACGTGATTCAGATCTGTACACAACAAAATGATTTCTTTATTTTCTGTGTCTGCTTTTATGCCATGCGGCAACTTTTGAGTTCAATCCTTCAACCACTAAACAAGTCAACTGGATGTATCTAATGGATCCGGCTTACCATAGCACATCCCAACTCCCAGGTCTGATCCTCCCGAGCACATAAACAAACCCTTCACAATTTACACTCAGCAATGCCCTGACCCTGCATTACTTACTCTATCCAGCCAGCATCTGCTGCTCAGTGAGTCAGCTTCCTATCAGCCGCTGTGGCCAGAGTCACTCTGGCATCCAGGAAAGAGTGTTAGGCAGAGATCCCCCCCTAAGCTTAGCAAGAACTGCTGATCTCATCCAGCTACGCTTTTGTTTCCAGTAACAGTCGAGATAGTGTGTTTCAGTCTCCCTGGGTGACTCTGGGTACTGTGTGTGTGTGTGTGTGTGTGTGTGTGTGTGTGTGTGTGTGCGCTCACATTCCCTGTGAAAATCAGCCAATGTTAGCTGTGAGGGTAGGAGGGAAGGGAAGATAAGCTTCCACAGAAGTTGGCTGAAATTGTTTGCGTCATAACTTTACAACATTAGAGTTGTTGGTTATTGTTGTGAAATATCTATGGTAACAAAAACAACAACAACAACAACAACAACTGCTTTGTTTTATCTTATTATGGTTCATCATATTTTTGCGCTTGTAAAACTAAATTGAGCGTAACCTTGCAAATCTATCTGAAAAAAGATATGTTCTGTGTGAAAGGCTGTAACAGTTTCAAGTGATTCAAATACCACAAGAGATTTATTAGCAATGTGGGAGGCAGAAGAAAAGTCCATTCCAACACGAGCTCTCAACAGAAGGTGCTGTGGACAGATAATCAGCCACGCAGGAGCTGGTGAGGTACCTCGAGTTCACATACAGGATTTACTTCCATATATGAAGTCTGCATACAGAGGTAGACGTTGCACAACTCCATTTTTAGACACAGTACTGTATGTGTAGAGAGTTGTGCAACACCCCGAATAGAAACTGTTTACAGAAGTCCTGCAGTGATCCAACGCAGACGTACGTCCATCCCGCGTACATGCCGCCGCGTCAGCAAGAAGCCACCAAAACTGCGACGAACCGGACAGATTCGTGATGCGTCAAATAGCTGGAAAAGCTCTGCCGAGCTTCCAAAAGCTTGGACATATTTGGTCTCCGGCCGGCGGACGTGTTTGACTCAAATGTCACAACAGCAAACTATCACCCCGTCTTATGGAGCGTTATGTAGAGACTTGTTTGACAGCGAAGCTGTGTTTTTACATTGAACCATGGAGACTCTGAGATACATCTTGGCTAAACTAACCTCAACACTGTTGCACACATTTTTACCCTCAGTGGACAATAATCATAGCCTGATGAATACTGACTGATCAGTGTTACTGAGAGTTGAAGACGCTGGTTCATCAAGTATTTCTCCAATTTGAAAGTGTCCTTAATGAGACCCTCAGTGTTCCTCAACCTATCTCGGTACTTCCTGGGTATTTAATTTGGAACGGACTACTGCGTCATAGTTGCCAAACTCGTCCAAAAATTCAAGTTATACTACAGGTGACAAATTTAAAGTTTTTTGATCGGACGTTTCTTACCAAAACACAAAATATGACCTCACCGTTGGCTTACTTCTGTAGATATTTATGCACCTTTTACTTTCTTTATCCAAGAACCAGACTTTTTTTTTCTGGATTCAGTTTTATGTTCAACCAAGCTTTGGAACTGATCCAAATGTCAGTCACTGTCAGGACACGACTTCCTCAATCACAAATGCCCAAAGTAACTTTCATAGTTTGCCACACGCTGAAAAAACCTAAAATGGACAAACACATCGGAATATGCAGAAGTAGGATAGAGAGGAAAACAAATATTTTACAGTTTGCGATCCCAAACCTTATTTTGGCTTCTGTCTTTTCTATTTAATGAATTAACTTCCTTTCTGTGACATTTTGCTGATACTTAAGCGACTCTTTGAGTTGATTTTTCACTGAGTTGAGTGTATTTAAAGAGCTTCTAGGTTTAAAATAGAGAGTTAGAGAGTAGAGAGCATGTTAACAGAGCACCAACATCTGGAGGATTTCCAATGTGTGCTTAAATGGTCCAAAGACAAAACAGGGATGCAACATAGCAGCAATTCACAAGCAAGCAAGGTTTCCCTGGGTCCTGTTTTATTTTGGGTTACCAGTGGAATGAAGCCCTTGGTGCCTCGTACTTTACTCTAATTTGGCTTCGCAGGACGATTCATCATGTGGCCATTAAACTCTGCAGCTCCTCACAATCCCAGCATTCAACAGCGATGTAAAACACCAGAGGCAGACTGAGTCTGGGTCACGGAGTCACTTTCCAAATATCGTACAGTTGCTGTATGCATGACTAAATCCCTGTCAGAGAGATACCAACAGTCCCCTCGGCTCATCTTCGTAGGAACAATTCCCCAAAGCCTCGTAGTCCTCACTGTGGGCTCCAGACATGTGTAATTAGGTATAAAATACAGCTGTGTTGAGGGCGGGGTGGGCCCAAGCCACGTTAGCACGGAGGGGAGCTGAGCCTCAGAGCCGTAGAGCCTTGAGCTGCCAGTGCACAGAGACAATTAGGTCCAAATGAAAAATTGATTTCCACTCATACTGAATGGATGTTAAAACAAAGCACGTAATAAATACCATCTGGTGACAGGCAGGAGTGCTGGCCACAGCAGACGAAGCCCCTTGTTAGCCTCGGCAGCGCCAGCGTATCGATTGCTTGCGGTGACAAAGGCGACTCTAAACGGGGCCGAGAAGATATATAATTCAATAAACATATCAGAACGCCTTAGACTGTACATGGCAACATGGGCACATCAGTGCCACCTTTAATATGTTCCTGTTGGTTGTTCGGTTGGTCGGTAGCCTGCAGACAATTGATGGAGTGAACGTGGAGCTTACATGGATCAAAATATTGAGTTATGCACCAAGGCCGCGCTGTGTTGTTCGAGGCAGGATCACATGTATGAATTTGTGCTCAGACGTGTTGATGTTCAGTCTTTTTAAAGAGTCCTGAACGTGCTTTAAGCCCCTACAAACCCAGTTATTCCTTTATATTTTCCTTTTAGTTTTAAGGGTGGAAAGTTATTACATTTATGTATTTTATAGATTTATTTTGTGTTAATTTATATGTTTGTATTCACGTCAGCTCAGTGTTTTCATTATTCAGTGAGTCTTAATCATTCCCTTAAAACTCAGCCTGCTGTATTCGGGATCTTTAGGATTTAAATTTAAGTTCATGGGTTAAATTTGCCTGCAGAGCATGAACATGTTAAATGTAATCCAATTACTAATTAGTCAGTAACCTTATCCAAGCATAACAATATTAAAGCAATGTAACTCGATTAGGGCGGCACGGCAAGAAGGTTCCTGGTTCGAACCTCAGCTGAGGGCCCCGTGTCTGCGTGGGTCCTCCCCAGGTTGTCGGTTGTTCGTGACTTGTCCAGGGTGTACTCGGCCTCTCGCCCAAAGTCAGCTGTGATAGGCTCCAATCCCCGACGTGTCCCTGATGAGGAGGATAAGCGGTTGCAGATAATGGATGAACACTTTTTGTTACTTTTGGATTATTTCAAATGCAAGTAAAGACAAGAACAAACGACAGAACAGTGTAACCTTGGAAAGGAATTCAAGATATTTAGCAACAAAAACGTGTCAAAGATTCAGATTCAGACAGTTTTCACAGCTGGGAGGCAGCTTGCATGTTGCTTTCTGCTTTTAAAGGTGAAACAGTGGTGAAACTTTCACGCACTGAAAGCTTTTTTAAACTCTTCTTCTACTATGATGTCACCTTAAAGTCTGGACTAAATATAAATACCTTTTGGGTTACAGTTTCAGTTTTTCTGTATCCTGATTACGTAACACTGTTAAATGTTTGTTCATGACTGATCTGCCGATGTGTGAATGGAACATTTAAAGGAACGGGAAGTGGTCCATCTAAATTAAAATGCAGCCAACATCTCGACTCATTTGCATACATTTTGGTTTGTCATAGAAAGACAAGCACAAGCGTCAACACAGATTTCTTCTACCTCTGCCTCATGAGAATATTTTACTGTTGTTAAAAAAGCAGATTCAGTATTTCTGCAGATGTATTTGTACAAAACATTCTTCAAAATATAATAATTAGACCTGCCATGTTCACCTAAGGTCACGACCAGTGTTAAATATGTTACTAAACTCACCTGCTGTGGACAGGTTTGCTGTAAGGAAGATAAAGGAAGTCTGGCTGGTGGTTAGTGAGTCATACATTTTCCATCAGGGGAAAAAAACAGAGAGAATATTTTGTTTTAGATTACTTCATTGTGGTTTTACTGGACAAACCTTCCGCATGAACGCGTGAAAAATGACTAAAAAAAAGGGAAGACATGCTGGGTAATGAGGTTAACAATCTGTGGTACATTTTCATAAACAGGTACGTTTTCATGGTTCGGCGGTATCACTGGATTGAAAAAAAAACTAAAAGAAGAAGGAGTCAGTGTGGAGTAAAAGCTGACATTTCTCTGGGTTTCATTTTTCACATCAAAAAGCACTTGTCTCTGTGGCAAGGCTGCGCCGTGGCACTGTAAATTGAAGAGGGTCTATTCGTCCTCCACTGAATCTGAGGAAGGGATTTCTCCCTTGAAGCGATGCAGAAGAGTGTGATAGCATCACTAATCTTACAGGGCTTTGTATGCACTTAGTATAGCTCAGTAAATCAAGAGTGAGCATAGATCTTCAAAAGAGACAGATGGAGGAGAGAGAGACGGGAGAGACGGGAGACAGACGGGGGGAAAGGGAGAGGGAATGGGATAGATGGACAAAAATGGACATGATATGAAAAAGGAAGAGAGGCAATTAGACAATGAGAAGGAAAATTACAGAGACGTTCAAACGCTAATTACAAAATGTTTATTTCAAGGAGCCTTTGAAAAATATTGGCACGATTGAATTTGTGGCCAAGTTTGAAGCAAAGCATCTAAAAAAAAAAGGCTGCATGACAACCAGCGAGAGATCCAGCGACAAACAGCAGGAGGAAAGAAATAAAGAATAGCTTGAGGATAAATCCGACTGTGGAACATTTATATTTTTATAGGAATGCCATTTAATTTTTATGCAAAAGAGGCCAACGTGAGTGTGGAAATCATGGCTCAATGGAAACATTTGTCTCAATGAAGCTGAGTGCGTTCACTACACCGGCACTGAAGCAGAATAAACTAAATAGTAAGACAACAAAACAAGAGAGAGAGAGAGAAAACTCATTTATACGGATGAGATAAAAATCCCCAAAGCCTTCGAAGCATCTCACCTCAAAACAAACAGAACAGGAATATCTGCAGCACATCCACGCGTCTAATTAAATATTTTTGTTTCGTTACTTTAATCTGCTCCACAGTTCAGCTGCACACTTAATCAAGTTAGCCTTTGGAGGGGCGATCCTTTCACCCAGCCCTTTGAAGGTCTGTCCGTTTTTCTTTTTTTTTAATTGATTCATATCTGTAAAGCAAACAGCTCCTACATCAGCTATTTAAAATGTGTATTTGAGACAGGAATGAATTGCAAAAGCATCCGTGTTCTGTTTGTTTACTGACACGGTGCATTATTAAAAAGAAATCTGGTGGCCTAAGTCAATAAACCAAACAGTTATTCTGCTACTCGCCGAGCGAGAGAGAGAAGCAGCTACTGGAAGAAGCAGGAAGGAAGTAACGGCTAAGTGCTTTTGACTTGCAAGACATCCTCCTCACTCCCTGTAACTGGGTGGAAATGCAAACGCAAGCACAAAAACCAGCAGCAACCAGCAACCGCGAGAGTGACAGGCTCATTTTGGCAATTCTGGCAACCAGACGTAGAAGAAGTACCACACTGTGGTTAGAACCAGAGAGACATCGACCAGTAATCCAGGAGTTAGCGGTCTTGTGATGAGAGGAATTATGGATGTCAAAGAAAAAATCTAATCCAATTCAGAGCCAATTCAAGATAAAAACATCAAGCCTCAGTCTCCACAGACTTACTTTCTCTGAAGAACAATCGACTTGTCCTGTCAGGCTTGGTGTTTTACACCAAACAACTTCCCAACTTGACTATTTATAGAAAGAAACAGAAGTTAGTTTAGCTTCTTGGCTTGCATGCAAAAAAACTTTCGAAAGGACCCCAGACTCCAACGAGGAAGCGAGGGAGAAGAGGATGTTAGCACAGCTGACATCCATCCCTCACGACTCCACCTGCACCCACTGCATGGGCCTTAAGCAGCTCCATCAGCAACAGACCGCTACACCCGCCATGTAAGAAGGAGCTCTACCACAGGTTCTTCATTCCAGCAGCTGTCAGACTCTTTAACACCAGCATGACTTCATCTCCTGCTCATGAGTCATTTCTTATCCGTCTTGTGTTTATGAGTTGCTGTGCTGTTCTTGCGATCCTTAAGGACTCACACTGTCATGATTATCAGTTTATTTTTACACCGTTTACAACAAAACTTTACAATTTTACCTTTTTTTTAAACTCTTAACTCTCTTTTTGTTTGCTGCAATAATCCCAAAAATGTCCGGAGGGATGGATTATTAGTGGCAACACAGTCGTCCCTCGCTATAACCCGGTTCACTTTTCGCGGACTCGCTGTAAAGCGGATTTTTGTTGTGTAATTTTGCATGCTTTTTTTTACAGTGTACTGTACAGTATGAACGCGCATTGTGTTCTGCGTCCTAAATTGGCTGAGTACTGTACAAAATGCGTGTAAAAAGGTGTATAAAAGTGTGTGGTTAGGGGTTTTACGGCCTTAAAACATGTATAATAATTGTAAAACTTACTTTGCGGATTTCGTTTATTGCGGGTTATTTTTAGAACGTATCCCCCGCGATAAACGAGGGACCGCTGTAAATTGGTATTAACGGGTGTAGTCGATAATGGCCGATTATATCAGCTCATATTGTCGCCTTTAAGAGAAGAAGTTGTCCCATTGTCCCATTTGTGATTGTGGCATCAATATCAGGTGGAAGAAGAAAAATAAAGTGATGCAATTTATTTGTGACATTTCTTCAATTGTTGAGGATGTTGTGCTCTGCTATTGTCAGTGCCCATTCCACTGATCGCCCATATTAGAGACACCTGACTTAATGGTCACATGGGGATGTTAGGCGGAGGTATATATAACCCATAAATCAGACCAGCTCTCTGCCTCCAAATAAATATTTGTTTGCAGGTGTTCAATAAAATGCATATTTTTTTTAATACATCTGGAGTGTGGGTGTAGTCGGCTTGAGGATGACATCAATTTAGTCTCCCTGCGTGATTCTGATTTTATGTGGAAAAACATAACTCTTCCCGCCTGCATAGATGCAGTGTTTTCACTCTTCGGGCACTTTATTGTTCAACTATTTCAAATTTGAAACAGCTGATAGCATTCTGAAGTTTGAAGCTTAAATGAAATCCGCTGGTGCATTGTATGGCATCATTTTGTGTTAATTACAAAAGTAGAAAAAGTGGTCACTCACACAAAAACTGCTCCAAAGGCTGCAGCTGATTTAAATCACCTAATGATTAAGGGCCTGCAGCTGTGAGCGGGTGGGTAGAGTCACACATATGAATAAAGCCTCCCAGAATGAGGACATTGGAGGGCGATGAAGACGACTAACAGAGCTGAAATGTGGAACAAAAATTTCACACTTGTAGTCTCATGTTAATACTTCTAAATTTCTTCTACTTTTGTCAGAGTTCAGTTTGTTTTCCTTGCAGAAACCTGGAGCACCAGGAGAACTTATGTAAAACACAGGGCAGCAACAGTACATGTCAGCTGCCTTTAACCCCATGGTATGATCATAACACATGATTGGCTGCATGCACAAATACATCAACACAGCGATCAATCAATGAGTTTGAGCAGAGAAAACGTGAACAATGGAGGTGGAAAGACGGGAGAGAGGGAATGCACTGAACGTAGAGAAGCTATGCTGCAAAATTAAAAATATGTTTTATGAGCAAAGGTCATGGCTGGTGTTAAAAAAACAAAAAATATAATATCACAACTACCCTTCCTGAGGTGATTCAGTGTCTACAACATCGTGAACACTTCATCATGATGTGTGGGATGAAGCTGAAATAATGCAGTAAACAAAGCTACTCAGAGCTACAAGCACTTTGTGATGATGAACACGAGTCCGGTCTGAGGAAACGCAAGGTGCAAAACAAACATTTCTACAAATTATTTATATGGATATTTATTCCTGTAGCCTTAATTATGGAAGGGCACTTGAAAACTCATGAAACTGAAGACAGTTGCAGTTTCTTGTGCAGTAATGAAACCAAAAGATGTTTCAGGCATAAACAGTAGATAGAAAAAACAGTTAGAGTATACGTGGTCTGTTGTTAATATGAGGAGAAGACTGTTATTCCAGTCTGACTGTTGGATATCAAACAAGTTGTATTACTCAAACTGCCACAAGTATAATGTAACTTATTATATTCTAATGATTGGGGACATAATGATACTGCAATCAGCTACTTAAGTCTTATGATCTGATGTAATCCATGTGTGTTGCACATTTTGGAGGGTTTGTTTGGGTTTAACATTTGTATCTGAAACTTGAATAAATATATTCATGTTTCATAAACACGGTGCTTCAAACTGTCCTGCTGCTGTTCCTCCCTTGTGCCCTTATTTAAAAACCTTTACGCAACAGGAATTTTTTTTTTTCCACAACAAGTTCTCAGACAGCCACTGCTGCAAGTCACTTCTTACAATATACAGTGTGTGTGTGTGTGTGTGTGTGGTGGCAGTTGTGTTACAGCTTAAAGTTGGGTATTTGTTGGCTTTTCTGACTCCAGCAGCTTCAAACCATCTCTTTAGAAATTGTGAGTGTTGTGACAGTGTTGTTGTTATTTTTTTCTACACTTTGCTGTAAACCCGTGCTTCTCTGGTGTTACTCAATTTGAGATATTTTTTTTTTTCAGCACAATGCTGAGAAGTGTTTGTCCAACTAAAACTTTAGCAATCTGCCTACAAACGCCACACAGCTCCTGCCACGTGTCATCTCCTGGGAAGACGAGTCCCACAATGAACCTGCATGACAGATCATTCATTAATGAGCTGGGAGAGGGCGGGGGCAGAGTTTTTACAGCTCCAGCGGAAGAAGCTAGAAATGCCCTGGGGACTAAATGACAGTGATACTGAGTATAGGATAACATGTTTGTGACAGAGACTGACAGACAGAACCACGGGGCATGATGGGAGAAATGTTTGCAGCCACATACAGGAGGGAAAACCCAAAAAACTCAGCCTGTTATGTCAGTATAAGAAACATACGTGTTGCTTCTGTTTTAAAATTAAACTGTAAAATACCTGATGGATGAACTCGTGTGAATCCCTCTGCACCTTCTCGCGTGTTTCTAGTTCCACTCTGTATTTTGTTTGAAGCCTGAATGTCACTTTTGGTCCTGGCATCTAATCCAATAAATCTAATTGCTACCCAGTGACAGTAATTTGAACCAAGATGTAATAGCATGCTGAATCATCCTGTCCTTGCCAAGAGGAAACTCCTGCATGTGGCAGTTTGAGTGAAATCCCATCCAGGTTGCGTTTGCCCTTCTGTAAAGTGCCAGGAAATTATCAAACACGAGGGTGCTCTTTCACCGCATGTGAACGCGGCTCGCTCAGATGTTAATTACAGCAGGTTGCGGCGGCGTCATGGGAAAAACTGACACACGCGGGGCGATTGAATCTCATTAAAGCTGCAGTTTTAGATGTGTTTGAACTTGTTTCGGCACCCCGGGTGGGCGGAGGGGGGTGTTGGATTCTTGCTAATTTCTGACTCGGATCATGTCAGACAAAAACACGAAGGCATTCTCGAGAATTGTGTTGTTTACTTAAAGGTCAGTTTCATTTTCGTTTCCGTTTTTCAACGATTTGTCTAACGGAGAGCCGTTTACCAGGAGTGATTTTGTTGTGGGAGGCCCGTCACGACAGTGTCACGGCTGTGATGTATCTAATGTTTTGGAAGTTAGCTCGGTGCCATTAAAGTGAGTCTAAGTAATTGCACATATTGGATGTGACCAATGGAGGAGTGATACTCCCGGGGCGCCATTTGTACATCGTTCAATCCCGAGCCAGAAATCAATTGAAAACAGTTCTGCCGTGCATCTTAACAGAACAACCCTTAAACCACTTGTTCCCACACACACAAACACACACACACTCCTACAGTACACTGACAATGTGTGGTTCTCATAAGAACTGGCCACAAATACAGACGGTATGTGTTCATTTCATTTGCACTGATCAAGATGGATGGTTCACAGGGACAACAGCTCAGTAGGCAAAATGAATCTCATCTGTGAGTATGATCTAAAGTTAGACCTCCATGTCTAGACTCTTGCGACCATAGCATCATTGAAAGTTTGAGTATTTGTTCGTACAAAGATGAGATGAGACTAGTGCGGTGCCAAGATTGGATATTTTCAGATTCTACTAATGGTGGCTCGTCTGTTTCAGCCCATTCTCTCTTCCAAGTTGTTAAATACTTGCTTGGTATTGGAGTCATTTTGGGAAGCACCTGTCCTGTGTAATGTTTTGATGGACTGTCAAAGTCAGGTGATGTAGTATAAAGAGCAGGAAAGTCCACACATGGAGGAAGTTTAGGTGGAGTCGACTTATGTTGGGTTAAAAGTATGCAACATATCACAATAGTTGCCTAATCGTGACCAAACTGTGACCATTTGAAGCTTTATTTTGAAAGTCTTACGAGATGTTTCATACTAACCTGACCACAGGGTACCTATGGTCTCCAAGTTCGAAGCGTAGGGCCATTGACCGAGCAGCAGCACATGACGACATGTTGAGAGCATGCTGTCTGAATCACTGCAAATATCAAAGATGTGGTCTGGAAGCAAACGTGTCTGGTGACGTGCTCATTGACTTATGTTTTGCCAGTTGGGGGAAAAATAATGCCGATCAGAGCTTTGTGTCTTCGGGCAAGACACTAAACCTCCATCCAAGCAGACAGCCATCGGTGAAAATGGTTGGCTTTGGATAAAACAGCTATTATAAATATAGCCATTTACCGTCTAGCTGGGATTAAGGGCGTTATCGTCCATTGCCAAATCCAGATTCAATTCCAAACAAAAATGGTGACGCAGCTAGAGAAGTTATTGTAAGTCTACGAACATAACGACAAGTACATTTAGGACCTAGCAGCTGGAACAGCAGCTTCTGTTTCTACTTAACGTGACTCAGAGGTGAATATGTCAGAGTAGGTAATGATGAATATTGCCTTAAAACAAATAACCGACTTTACAAAGAAGACCTACATCGACTAAATTGAATCAGGATACATGATGGCATTACTTTAAATCTGAACAGGTGGACTTTTATTGTGTTTTTGAGGAAGAGGTTTTTGGCACTCATCCCTCAGGTATTTCTTCAGGAATAGATACCTCACAAACACGTCTCACTGCATGACATTTCCAACTAATCAAAAGTGACAAAAAATAAACAAGAAGGAATGGGAAAAACATGTCACTGGTTCAAACCAATTATTCTGTGGTTTAGACCGCAGAATAATGGCTTTGTTCCTTTTTTAATGGCAGGAAGAAAATCTCAGCGTATATGTGGAAATGCCCTTTGGTGAGCTTGCTCCACACAGTCCTCAACACGTGTGATTATTCCTGCTCCAAGATCGTCATCTGCCTCTAATAAAGTTTTTGTTTCTGTACATCTATCTGGATTTCACAAGTCTTTGAGGGCAAACACACATTTTGTTAACCCATCTGGGAGAGATGGGCGATGTAGTCTGCTCAGACTCAACCTCAGCATGATTCTAACTTTATGTGACAGATATAGAAGTCTCCCAGCCTGTATAGACTCAGCATTCATTATATATTCACTGCTGGCTACTTCCCGAGCCAAAAAGCAAACATGACTATCAGCTGACACATTCGGGGTTGGCAGCATCACAGGTTCAGTCAGCAGCAGTGTGGCTCAGTCTCTTAAACAGCATGCAGTGTTTATCTATAAGGCCCTCACTCTTATTTTTAAAAGTGCGTGTCTAACAGTGTTTGCAGAGCATTAAGTGTGGTGGAAAGTTGAGGGTTGTCTCATGCCAGAAAAATGTGAAATTCAAAGAAGATTAATTCTCATAAGACGGTATTTGCATTATGGTCATCCATTGTACTCGTTCATGAAGTTGGTTGTCTGATAGTTGGACATTTTGGATATTGCTCTCAACAGATGGAGGACAGAGGAATAATTGATTAGAAATTAGTGGTGAGTCATTTCTAAATTGTCTGCCTACAGAGAGGATCTTTTCATAACTCTGAAAACAAATATGAAACAAATGGAGATATAGACTCGATTCAAACTCAGTTCGTATGCTCGAGAAGTCACTTTAACTCTGAAGCATTTATATGAATCTCGTTAATCTTGGGTGCACGGAAAGATGAATTCTGCAGCACCGGCGAGGTTTTGTTTCTTTCTTCTGTCTACTGAGTGTGTCTGTGACTTTCAAGAGAATGCTTCAATAAAAGCTGCATAAATGCATGAATTCACCTCAGGAAGTTCATTCTGAATACATACTGTGCTGCTTCTTGCATCACTGATGTACCCATAATCCAAGTAATGTAGTCAGGATGTTTGAGTACAGACAACACAATATGAAGAGTTGCCCTTGCAAACACTGTGTACCATAATAAAACATGTTTTAATCCAATAAAAAAATGATCTATGCTATTTTTTTATTTTTTTTAATGTCATATCACAAAATGCAAATGTCACAAACCAGACTGTGGCGGCGAATGTTGTTTACCAACATCTTCATCTGTTGGCTATATATCATATGAAACCATGTCTGAATTTTAATGCACATGCTAAATCAGAACCTTCATCTTTAGTCATGTGCAGATTCTTGTATCACCATGGATTATTTTCACATGATGTACAATTTGCTGCTCCATTAAATGAAATGAACACACTCAGTTCAGCCGGTCTACAGTATATCTGCCCTTTTAGTTATTTTAGTAACTATCAGGAATAAATTTAGATTATGTGTATGTGTATATAGGTCATATACAGCAAACAAACTCAGACAAGTAGTAGCAAAACTAAAGATGTTGCTGGTAGGCTGAGCATCCTAAAAGAGTAAGTGTCAGGTATTTTCAGTGGAGACCAAATCTAAGTATTCAAAGCATAAATAGGAAAATGTTTGAGGAGAAAGATGTTTCTGATTTTGTATTTAGAGAATAAAGTCAAAGTCAACTCGTCTGATCCATCCTCTTCCAAGTTTTTTCTGTTTTGAACAGACGCACAATCTCTTCAAATACTTCCAGTCACCATCTCTGCTTTGGTTTTAGTCTATGTGGAAAAATATTCAGTTGTATAATTCACCACAACGTCCACCATTTGGTTGCATGTCATACCTCACCTCTCTTTTCTGTTGCTATCTAATAACCACAGATACAACACAACACATCTGAAGACGGTGTGTGTCAAACTAACTATCCACCAGCCAGACTATAGCACAGATGTATGTGTGCTGTACGTCGTTTTGTCAGGGCTGGTGTCACCTTTTCTCAAATGCATCGTATTGTATTTTGGAATGAAAATCCCACAAACAGCCTGATACAGTGAAGCAAACCTCTGTTGGCAAGTCACATTGGAGTCAGTCCTCCAGCGTGTGGACAGCAGCTAATGTATCGGATATAATAGTTCTCTGTTTTGACTCTGCGGTGTTGCTCGGAATTGAAAGTGACATGACTGAAGTACAGTGTATGTAGGTAACAAGAGTTGTTCTGACCTAGTTTGTGAATCTGTGTCACTGTATCTACTGTAAATTAGTCCATACTCTCCTACAGCCACACCGAGATTCTACAAGATTTACAACTGAGCCAGATCTTTGAATCTCTTTCTTTCTCTGCTCGCTCGTGAGTAGACTTTGAAGGATGTGGGTTTACAGACCTCATTCGTGTATTTATGCTGCAATAAACCAGTGCCAATTTTACTAAATACTCATCTTTTCATTCTTTTTTTTACCACAAAATTATATTGACTCAAGTTCCACCTCAATAATTTAACAGTTAGGATGGGGGAAAGCCTTTAATGCTCGATTTAGACCATCAAAATGCACTAAACCCTAATGAAACTCAGACTGCTGAATTTATTTCAGGATTAGCTGCTATCTATGGAAGCATGACTAAGTATCTACTGTAGGTGAATAACACTTCATCAACCTCAGCTAATCAAATCTGAGGTTAATGACATAAGTGAGACATGACGTTCTAAGAAAAAAAACAAGGAAAATGAGCTATTGGTGTAATTCTGGTTACGATTAACATGGTGTTTTCTATGCAAATCACTTTTTCCTGCAGCGGGAGATGAATCAAATAGAGTGCAGCGTACATGCATGACTACGTGCCTCCATGTGCAGAGGGTGAGCGGTGGGGTGGATGGCTGCAGGACGGTGAGAAGGGCTGACAGCACCAGCAGAAACAGCCTGCAGCATTTCGTACATGAATTAGCTCGCCTTGCAAGTCTGCACAGGAGAACCAGTTCGCACTATCGGAGTCAGGGCAACCCCCGAGGTGACAAGTTGATTTGTTTCACACAATCCAAATGACCTGTTTTTTTTTGTGTGTGTGTTTTTTCTCATACGCCCACTGACAAATGCGACCCCCCCCCCCACTCACTGTTAACACATCAGGCACTGGTTGAGTTCTTGATGAAGGAGCACGATTTAAATATCATATGTACGCGGATGAATGAACACTCCTGAATATGTATGCATGCATGTAGGTGGAGCACTGTGTAATCTACTGTAGGCTTTTCAGTGTTGTCTTTGCCAGTATGTGCTGTCAGCGTGTCACTCGTCAACATGTTTGTGCACCAAAACAGACAAACTGCTGCACTCGTAGTATTCAGAAATAAATCTAAATGTGACTCAATTGGGGGAAAAAAACAAAACATATTCAGACTGCAGGGCAAATAAGTGAGTGGTTGATTCCATGTTGCACTTGCAACAATATAACAAACAATAAAAGGAGCAACTGCAGACTGGCTAAGCCAAATCTAATCCATGTCAGTGAAACAGCGGCATGTCAGCTCCTGCACTCGCTTCTTTCTTTCTCTTTTTTTTTTTTCTCACAGCAGCACCTCATCTAGAGTTTCTCAGGGACAAGCAGGAACAAGCAGACAGGCCCACATTACACCATCGCTAATAACAGAAGCTGGAATCAGGCCATGGGAAAAATAAATCTGTAACACTTTTTATTGTGGCTGTATTCCTGCCAGCCAGCATGTGTATGAAGTAATCATTCCAATTCTCATGAAGGGCATATCTGGTCTGGTCTGGTCTGCGCTTCTATCATGCGTTGTAACACAATAGGGATTTACCCTGCGGTATCGTATAGTATGATTGCGATCAGACAGACCTTTGCTGCTCGAGAAGCTCTCGTTCCGGGAGGTTTTATTGCAGGAAAAAAACACGAGCTTTACAGAAAGTGTAAAGTTTTGTTCATGCTTTGACAAACTACCGACACAGAAACGAGTGTCAGACACTCGAAACTGCAGCAAAGATTAAAAAACATTATTTAAGAAATGTGCAGCTCTTGCAGATGATCACTTTAATCTGGTGTTAAAGGGACATTGGTTTAATCTCTGCACTCAGCTGTCTCCTTGGACTTAAACTGAAGATGTGATCAGGTGAATCAGCTCATAAATGAATCATTTTCTGGCAGATATTATTGTTAAATGTGTTTTATTTGAAGGTAGAGCTCACAGCTGTGATATGAGACAATATATAATAGATATCCCATTAAATTCACGCTGGGTGCTGTCACACATGTTGTTTCAGTGTTCTACGGAGCAGCTTCAGCGTTTGACTCAAACTTCACATTTCCCAATTTATGACGTACGTTTCATGGCGTGGATTTCCCCTTTGATTTACATCACTTTGCAGCTTTTTTTTTTTCCATGGCTGGATTAAGTTCCTGACTTGTCAGTCGTAACGACGAGCGGTCATGTAGCTTGAGGCTGACGAGGAGGATAAAGAAGCAGACAGCTGCACAAGAAAAACAAATAGTTTATTGACTGTAAAAGTTGTAGCTTTGCATCATCTTTCTCATCCTCACATCAGAAACAATCATCACTGAAACACCAAATTCTGGCAAACAAGGGACTTATCTTAATGAATCAAATAACTTCTGAGTTATGATCGTGGGAAACAAAACAACTGGCTCGCCCTCTAGGCCACAACAATGAACCAACACATTTTAAACTATGAGATGACTTCATGTTACAAAACTCGGCACTCCATTAAGCAACTAAGAGTGGATGTTAGGCAACGCTGCAGGAGTCATCGGTATGAGAATCTTCATGGTTGGTCTAGCAGTAGAAATGTCTTGTTTATTTGCTCTGATTGTTGGATACACATGCCTGTCAGTGCTTCAAATCACAGGTGTCTGGATGTGCATGACATACCTACCTGCACTAAAGGCTTCAGCAGCACTACACTTTGTCAGGATTTACCTGTACCATGTCATTATTGCATGCTGACATACTGGTGCTGTTTATATACCGGTACTCTTACTATAATTTAACTTTCATAAAAATCTCTCTCATCATGATGACTTTAATTGACAAGTCTAGACACGCGTTCTCTGCTGGATTCTCAAACTGTTATCACTCATAAGGCTGATAAGAGTTCTGAGCCAAAGATAGTGGAGATAATAAAGCACATTACAGAGAAAGACATTGAACATTCATGGAAAATTCTTAATACGCATAATCAGGACGAGTGTTGACATACCGAATGTGAGCTCATCAAATCCCAAAACTACAAGTTGAGACATCGGAGTATGTTGCGTATGTTTGGAAAAGTCTTCTGGCCAATTCTGAGAATCTCCTCGTCATGAAAACACCACCTCTGATTGTTTGTTCAAGTCCTTTTAAATCTGTGATTGTCAAAGTGGATCCTTTAAATTATCATGATCTACAAAGATTTCTTCATGTTACAAAATATTTCATGGTTCACAAAATGTTTTAATTTAAAAACCTGAAATAGTTAATTAGGTTTTGATCTGGCGGCAACATGGGTATTCTGTGCTGATATCTTTTTGAATACATGTCCTTGTGGTGGTCCTTCATATATGTAAGACTAATAGTGTAAATAAATGTCAAAGTATTCCAAGGGACACATAAGGGGGTCCATAGTATCTTCCAGTATCTGCATGTGTGGTTCCCACACTGTGGTTTTCATGACGAGGAGATTCTTGGAATTGGCCAGAAGACATTTCCATTTAATGAGCTCACATGCGGTATGTCTAAACTCGTTCTGATTATGCGTATTAAGAATTTTCCATGAATGTACGATGTCTTTCTCTGTAATGTGCTTTATTATCTCCACTATCTTTGGCTCAACTTCGACACATGTCGTGAGATCGTATCCAAAGTTGTATTGGAAATTCAAGGCACATTTAACCAGCAGTGACATGCCATTCAATCTGCTCTGCACTTAGTGGGACCATCATTCGTTTTTTCAACAGGATAATGACCCCGAACACACCTCCAGGCTATGTAAGGGCTATTTGACCAAAAGAAGGGAAAGTGATGGAGTGCTGCGCCAGATGACCTGGCCCCCACAATCCAAACCTAAACCCAACTGAGATGGTGTCGGATCAGTTGGACTTGAGTGTATACAGGAACTGCTTCAAGAGAAGTATTCTAGGTGACTACCTCATGAAACTGGACGAGAGAGTCCAAAGGTGTCATCGGTGAATGCTTGAAGTCACATTTTAGTCATCCCATCAGATATAATAGTTGATGATGGGAGTTAATCATATTTATTTATGGCATATGTGGTCTGGAATAAAGGGGAATCTTCCCCTAAAACACACATACACTCTGATTTTTCCAGTGATTTCTGGACATACTTGAAGAAGATGTGATCAGGTGAATTGTTTCACTGACATTGAATTACCGTCTATATGAGCTCATAAATGTTTTTATTAGATATTAATGCAAATGCAGATTAATTTGAACCTAGAGCTCACAGCTGTGAATGAGAAAATCTGCCGATATCCCATTAAAATCACGCTGGGTGCTGTCACACATGTCGTTCCATTGTTCGGCGTCTACGGCGCAGCTTCAACGTTTTGACTCAGGATGACATCATTTCCACAGTTTATTGTTCTTACTTCACATTTCACAGTGTTATCAAATTTTTAATCTTATCACAGCAGAATGTGATCTATGTTTCACTTTGGATTTCCTCTTTTTAATTTTCAGGTATTTGCAGCTTATCTCAAAATTGCCGTGGATCAAGTTCCTGACCTGAAACTTGTCAGTCATAATGACGAGCGGTCCTGTAGCCTGAGGCTGAGGTAATGCCTCTGCAGGAAAATGAAGAAACACAGTGTTGTGCAAAAATGAAACTTTGCTTATTGACTCTCTCCTGGAACTTGTACTTTTGCAAATCGTTCTACTCCTGACACTCCTGAGCTCGACTAATAACTGTCATAGCTTAAAAGAAAAGAAAGAAATAATAATAAATAAAGGAAAATGCAAGAACTAACCCATGAACCAGCTGGCCTTTTTGGCTGCAATAGTTAATTCAAGTTCATTTTAAACTTCCTGTTACAAAACCTACCATGACATTAAGCAACTAACAGTGGATGTTAAGCAAACACTACAGCTCTGAGACTTACAGTAACGACGTGATGTGATCTGACTGAATCACAAAACTGCAAGTTAAGACTCTGGAACATGTTGTGTAAATCTGGAAGGAACATCCCTAGAAAACTATATTTTTTTAATGAGATATTCTCTGATTTCAGCTTCTCAGATGTGAATATTTTTCTTGTTTCTTTAGTCTTCTGTGACAGGAAACTGAATATCTTTGGGTTGTGGACAAAGTTAAGACATTTGAGGATGTCACATTGGGTTTCAGGAAACAGTATTCAATACTTTTCACCATTTTCTGACATTTTATGGACCAAACAACGAATTGATTAATCAAGAAAATGATAAGAGAGATTAAATGATCATGAAAATAATCATTTTAGCTGATGTTTTCTGTAGGTTACGAGCCAGACCGTTCACATTCTCTTCTGGGGTGACTAAATCTTGCAGTTTCTGTGCATGCATGTCTTCTCTGTTCACAATATCATTATTAAATGGGAGACTTTGTCATTTTTAAGCTCCCCTGACCCTTCATTCTTCATGGATTGCATTCACATAATGAATTGAAATGTTTCAAGGGGAGATGGTTAGTGCCGCAAGGGTCCATTTCTGTAAAGACAAGACATGAGTCAAGTAAGAAGAGATTTTACTACTGTTTCGAATTTTCCATATTAGGAGTAAAGTAGAAAATAAAATGTGATTTTTCACAAAGCACATACGCGTTGTTCTCCACTGTTACAAGATGCTTGTTTATGGATGTACATTTGTTTTTCTGCATGCCTGTGTGTGCGTGTCCGTGCATGGTTTCTGCACGCATGTGCATCTGATTCGTAATTGGTCCGTGCTGGCAGAGGCACCTGTAAGAGATCCATCTCCTCCACAGGCGGAGGGGCCAATCTCTGCAGCATCTCCCACACAGATGGACCTCACAGCGGGCGGCTGTCCATGCTAACCCCCTTGCCCCTCACCAACGGATGGTGTATCACAGTGGGAACGTCGTTTCACATCAATCCCAATAAAGGCCTGGCCTGCCTTAGCAATGACATTTAGATGTTGTGTGTTCTCAGGGTGAGTAAGGCAGGGAGTTTTCTTTTGTGTGTTTTGCTTTGATGGAGGAATGAGCTATTTTTATAGTGGGAGGCTGTGATTGTGTGTGTGTGTGTGCCGAAAATGATGGTTCAGTTATTCATAATCCAAATACAAAGCATCTACTGTTACCTATATTTAAAGCGTGCATGATTGTCTACATGTTTAAACAACCACAGATTCATATTTCACAGCGTGCTGTTACTGTCAATTTAACGATGCAATAATAAGTACCTCTGTAATTTTATTACTATGTGCAAATAGCTTCTAAGGCTAATAAGAGTTGTCATAACTTTGGATACGATCTCACGACATGTGTCGAAGCTGAGCCAAAGATAGTGGAGATAATAAAGCACATTACAGAGAAAGACATCGTACATTCATGGAACATCTTTAATACGCATAATCAGAACGAGTTTAGACATACCACATGTGAGCTCATTAAATGGAAATGTCTTCTGGCCAATTCCGAGAATCTCCTCGTCATGAAAACACCACCTCTGATTGTTTGTTCAAGTCCTTTTAAATCTGTGATTGTCAAAGTGGATCCTTTAAATAATCATGATCTGAAAAGATTTGTTCATGTTACAAAATATTTCATGGTTCACTCAATGTTTTAATTTAAAAACCTGAAATAGTTAATTAAGTTTTGATCTGTCGAATCAATTTAACGATACAATAATAAGTACCACTGTGATGTTAGTACTCTGTGCAAATTGCTGTCACAAGGTGGGAAGAAAAACAGAGAAGAACTAATAAGAATGGAGTCCACCTCACTTCCAGTTGTTGTGAAATACAGTGGTCCCTCGTTTATCGCGGGGGATACGTTCTAAAAATAACCTGCAATAAACGGAATACGCGAATTGTTATACATGTTTTAAGGCCGTAAAAGCCCTAACCACACACTTTTATTCACTTTTCTCAGACAGGCATTAACATTTTCTCACATTTCTCTCTTATTTAAACTCTCAAAGTTCAAACTTTCGCAGATTTAACAGAAATAAGTACAATGCTGTATCAGTAAATGAAACCAAAGATCAAAACCTGTTTTCAAGCCCAAACATTTTTAACAAATTAAATTTGAATGATCAATCCACGAGGTTTGACACATAAGAAATTATTACCAGTAACTCACGCGTATTTCACAGTTCCTCTGACGGTGCCGAACACAATGCACGTTCATACTGTTCAGTACGCTGTAAAAAAAAGCATGCAAAATTACACAAAAAAACAGCGAGTCCGCGAAAAGTGAACCGCGTTATAGCGAGGGACGACTGTACACAGAAACACGTGGAACTACTCATTCAACCCAGAATACAAGCTGATATCACGACAAAGCGTTCTCAACACACACCGTGTGGTTTAAATAAATTCAATGTAACAAATGTAACATCCAGTCACACTTAAAAATAAAAATGACACTGTATCCGATCCGATCAACAGGTCCATTACACCCTTTGCTAAGGTGCTGACTCATTCAGTCTTAAAAATGATTTTGTTGTCGCTCTGTAAGAAGAGTTCATAGAACCTGTGATGCCTCGTAGCAGTCGACCTGTCTCGATTTGCTAATCTTTCTTGAGCTTACCAGCTTTACCCGCAGCAGCCTACAGCGTGGAAAGCTGCTCAATACAAAGTGTCCGACTTGAAAGAGGATTCCCAGATGTAGGTTTTCCCAGGAGGAGTAGGAATTACTTGCGGATCCCTTGACAAGTTAACATGTTCACACCAGTCTGTCCACTCACATCACAACCTTTACTCATAAGCTCTTCGAATCATTTTCTGATTCCAGTCAAATAAACACGAACACTCCTTCTTATAAATCAAGACAGTTAGCTCTAGTAATGTGCACATCATCAGCAAACGTTAAAAAAAAGAAATCCCACTCTTCTATCTGCTGTATGATTTTGTTGATTGACTTCTGGGGTTGTAAAACATTCATAATCCCGACGCTGACAGACCGAGCCACTAAATAGGTAGCTTATTTACCCGACTCTTCTCACTTACTGTAAGCAATAAAAGATGTGGCAAAGATAATTGGAAACTCCGTTTTGTTGTTGATGGACAAAGGCCGCAGATTGAAACTCTATGATAATGTTTATTTTTTCATTGGCTTCCATGTTTGGTTTTTCCAAAGCATCGTGCAGCTCCGTGACTGCGTATATATTTTTATCATGGGTGGGCTCCGTGGAGATCAAACCCCGGTTCTGGCATTATTCTTCTGGTTCTGTCCATTTCACCCAAAAATAACAATTAAATCATCGTCCGCCCACCTTCTTGTCAGGCACAGCTCCACTGAAGCGTTTAGGATGTAACTTAGCCCACATGCTTTCTTCTCAAACTTTTTACAGCTCAACACATAATTTATTAATAATTATCTGCTGTCAATCATTCTTGAAGTATATTGTAGATACGATTGCACTAATAAGGAGCAATAAAACCTGGGTTTACTCCCCACAGTATGGGGCTCAGTCTTCTGCCACAGCACTGCAGGGTAACTTTGTTGTCTGTGAGGAGATGTGTCGGAGATAATGAGGTAAATATTGGATTGTTGCACCCGCAGAGCGGCTCTTTGGGTACAAATCACATTTAAAAAAAAAAAGGTGGTTTGAAAAATGTTTTGGAAGTGTAGTAAACAGTCAAATTAAATAGCTAGGAGAAGTCTGAGATGGCAACACAGTTGGTGATCCGACCCGCTTCTGTGGACCCATAGTGCACATAGAAGAATCCAGGACGTTGTGTAACCGCCTGCAAGACGACAGAAGATCAACATGAAGTGTCTTCTTGTGTTTGTGTCACAGAGAATATATCAGGACACACACACACACACACACACACACACACACACACACACACACACACACACACCTATAAGTAGGAGCAGCGGGATCAAATTAAAAATACGTGCGGTACAAGCGAGGGAGTGAATGAATGAGTCGTCTCCTATTATGTAACAGCGCTGTGTTCTGCAAAACATTGAGTAACTCTCTGTCTGGGTTCAGGTTCAAGACATTTTGCTCGAGTGAGGCTGCAGAGGAATGTGTGTGTGTGTGTGTGTGTGTGTGTGTGTGTGTGTGTGTGTGTGTGTGTGTGTGTGTGTGTGAGTTACAGCCTTTGATTCGCTGCTGTTCTTTCTCTGTCTGCTTATTCGATCATGCTGGACTCTTAAAACTAAACCCAAAAAAGAGAGAGGAAAGCAAAATACTTTAATCTCTCAAAAGAAAGTAAGACGGAGAGAAATGGCTAAAACCAGAAAGAAAAACTAAAAGGAGAGAAAGTGACAGAGAGAGGGAGGGAGAGGGGAGAGAAAAAGGGGGGTGTTATGTAACTTTGTCCTCAAGAAGCTCTGCCAAAACTCGGCTTGGCTCGCCCCGCTACTACGACGACAGAGATTTTCTCATGGAACAGATTAAACGGCGCTCAAGCGGGAGACCAGCAGATGCATGATGGATCCCAGCTCTTCCAGCTCCCTCCAAACTGTAGTAAAAACTCCTCGGTGCTCTGTGTATATACCGCCCGAGGACACTGAGACGAACCAGTGCGCTGCAGCAAGTGGGAACAGCTTGTCTTCACTTAACAAAATGTGCACTCGGATGAAACTCTAAAAGGGGGTTTTCATAAGGTCTGTGTTAGCTCTGATTTAAGGCTGTTTGGCTCACCCCATTTAAGCTCATCCGCTATTTGGACTCCTGCCATCCTGGGTGCTTGGTGTGGTGAATTACAGTCTGATACAGCCTTAACCTTTTTATGTGATTTTGATTGTAATTTTGACATCCGAGCTTGTGTGCAAGTCAGATTTCAAAGGAAGACAAGCGAGAACACAAACCACCGACTGGCGAGCCTGGATTTTAAACACTTCATTAGAATTTCTGACAGGAAGTTGCAATGCATATAGTTACTATGAAATAAAAAAAGTGGAATTCCCTTCTTCCTATTTGCAGCATGAGGAGAAAATATGGTTCATGTTTTGTGTAAATTGTCCTATAATATAGTTTGTGTATTTCCCAGAGCTGCACTATAGGTACCTTTGTGCATTCATGAGAGACAACTGACCTTGATTATGAATTCCTGTAAGGGGAAGTGCTTAACTGCAACATGCTGACATTTGTGGTCTGTGATGCAAACTGGATCAAAACTCCAGAGTATAGAAAAACATCTTTGACTACAGTAGCCTTTTTATTCTGGCATTTAGAAAATGAAGCTCTGGAGGTAAAAATGTAAAAAAGACAAATTCCTGAGGTGTGTTTTTATGAAGACAATGAAATGAAAAGCTGATGACTAAGAAACCAAACCAACTTTCCATGAAGCCAGTTTAGTTTAGTGCGAATGTGATCGGTCTAAGTCGAACCTGTCAAAACAACAACCGCTCGGTCATGACTCACGTACTAATGCAGAACACGTCTACTCACAGTGACGGGAACTGAGCCGTGATCCTCCCTATGGAGTGTGTGTGGCAGTGGCTTTGTCTTACGAACATGTTGCAGACCAGTGACCTGAGAACAGAGGTGTGGAGACAGTCCCTCTACACCTGGTTGCCTAGCAACAGATTTCCTCAAATAAACAGGATGTTATATCAGACGAGAGAGCTGCCTATATTTCATACGATCCAAAATATCAGACGAGAGAGCTGCCTATATTTCATACGATCCAAAATGCATTCCCTTAATCTTCTTCTACAATAAATGTCTTAAATATTTTAGTTTTTAATAACTGAATTTTAATTAGTTATTTTCTCAATTTTCTTAATATTATAACAACTTCACCGCTTCAAAAAATGAAGTTTTCATGACTGACGTTGCAGCAGGAGGTAAAAATGACGAAGAAGAACAAAAAGTTGGGAGGTTCCAGTGACTAATATTAAAGATAATAACACAACACATGCAAATGCACAAGTCGTTGCTGCAAACATATTAGCAGTTACTTAATAATAAACGCTGACGTTCATTTGGAGTCACATGTCTGAATACCTGACGAATAAAAGCCCAATAATAATCACGACAGTGATCAGGTGCTTTAACCGGCTGTATGATCCGCTGTTAAAATATAAAACTGATTTGTGCAACTTATGAAGTTTAAAAGACGCCGTTTAGTAATATTGCTGCTCAAGTTATTCATTTGAGAGAACAAATGTGGTTCCACAGTACAAATGACTAAAGTGAGATAGTGTGCACAAAGTAGTAATTTGGGGAAATGATTTGTAATTTGAGGGACTGATGCTGTTTTATGCTCCAGCGTGGACGCTAAGACTTTCCGTTAAACATTCAATCAGCTTTCAGGGAATCTTTGTGCGATCACGGCGCACTAACAGAAGTTTAAAAGCGTTTAAATGTTACCTTGAACCTTCACACTCTTTGTCTAATCATGTCATCCAATCATGTGTGCTCTGCTCTCTCTTCCACTAACAACTCAGCTCTCCCATTTACTACCTAATTGGGCTCTCAAGGATAATGGCCTATTTGTTTGTTTGTGTGTGTGTGTGTGAGCGATCAAGAGTCTGTGGATGTAACGGTGTGTTTGCACGACCGGCTTTGTGTGTGTGTGTGTGTGTGTGTGTGTGTCTGAGATGGCCTCTTTCCTCAATGTTAATGTCAAGTGAATGAGGTAGATCTATGGCAGGTGTGAGAACAGCTTGAGGCTCGTGTCATTAGCCCGCCACCGGTGTCACTCCGTCCTGCGACGATCCAGCCTGGCACCGTCCATCCACCACATGCCGTACGCACACGCACACACACACGCACACACACACACACACACACACTCTCTTTTATTAAAGTGTGCATTCGCTGCAAAATGATTTAATGTGGATGAGTGCCGGTCTCTGTTTGTGTCTGTTAAACTGATTATGAAGGAACCTGAGGCTGACTGGAAGGAGCCGGCTTCACTTTGTTGTTGTTGTTGCTGCCTTCTGTGATGATATTTGTGTGTTTCAGGTTTATTGTTTTACTCGTTTTACCTGCACGAGTTTTCCTGTGGGTGTCTATTTTTACTGTCCTAACTAGAACAACCGTCACACTCCATATGTCTGCGGGTTACATAAACGCCGGGCAAAGACAAAAAAAAAAAAAGCTTTTGTCCTCCCTGATTTTAAAAGAAAATGAAAAGCGAGAGGAGCGCAGGTGTTGAAGCGCGTCGTCTCGAGCGTTTGACACTTTCCCCCGAATGTGCAAGAGTCGACGTGAGCGGACGCTGTGGTGGTTTTGGTGTGGACAAGGCACGGAACGGGGACAAAGTGACAGACTGCCCCGGTAAGCCTTTGGCACTGTCATCACGCTGCATTGTGGGTAACGCCGCATGACACGACCACAGGAGTCGGAAAATGAATTTTCCACCGTGGGCGCATGGCTTCGGGGTGATTAACAAGGTAAATGTTACTCGATACTAATTAACACTTATTGATGCTGATTAATGTGCATTTAAAAGCGCCATAAATGTTTAATTCTTCCTACATGCAGCAAATGGAACGCCCCCCGCGGCGAGTTTACCTTGAACTAATTTATGCGCATGCTTTACGGAGGAGTGGTAATAAGCAGCGGGGGGTCTCGGTAGCTTGGCATCCTCTTTAAAACTGAAAAATGTGACTTTATTATTTATTTAATTTTTTACACCTGACACAGTTTCTCCTTATTTTACCCAGCAAGGTGTGAGACCTGTGAGTGCTGACGGTGACGGCCTGTCACTTGTCCATTATACTCTACACACTTTTTCTCCTTACAGGGAAGCTTTGCTGAGCATGCATCCTTTTTTCATACTCCTACTTGTCATTCATAAAGTTACACACACACACAATGCAACCTGATTCTTACTGCCAGGTACGACCACAGTCTGCTGCATGCAGGCAGCGATGAGAAAGGCACTCCAACCTTCTTACTTCAGTGAAAGTAGTGCAGAAAATACTTGATCAGAAGTAAAGTCCCAGGTCGTTTGGGATTGTACCTCTAATTTATTCTACTGGAGAACATTTTCCAATATTCCAGTGTCTGGATGCTAAAGTGCTGCCTTTTTTGTTTCCGAGATGTTTTAGCGCAGCTCATATTTCATGGAAGATCTTAAAGCTTAAAGCAGCGTTGTTGTTTTTTTAACTCTTCTACCATAAAGTAACAGAAATCACTCTGATGCAACACTGGCCTGTAATCAGGTGAGAAGTTTTACAGCACACCACCATCTATTTCATTGATTCCAGGTTAAATTGGATCATATTTTATGCAGAAGATGTTGTCAGGTGCTGCACACCAACTCTTTGAAAGTAAACTTCTGCAAACTGTAGCTGCTGTTAGTTGAGCTGCCTGGACTTTGAGCTCAGGGCAGGTGTTAGTGTTTGCAGCAGAGGTGTTTTAGACCAGTGTTTCCCAACCGGGGGTACGCGGAGGTACTGCAGGGGGTACGCAGCGCATGGGGAGATTTTTTTTTTTTTTTTTTTTTTTTTTTTTTTGAAGAAGGCGTTACAAAAACTGTAGTCCAAAAACTCGTAATATGACAACAGAATGTCTGCTGTGTAAGTAATTTATTTAATAGGCCTACAATTTCCAAGATGATAGGCCTAGGCCTAAATATTCTCAGCAATGTCATATCCTGCTCATCAATTATTTTTATTCCAAGAAAACATATTCTTTATTCTTGTTGCATTAAGTTGATGCTAAAAAACAAGGAGAGAGAGCCTGACAAGTTTATGTTCAGTTTAAGAAGATTAAATAAAATGATTTTCATCTATAACCGCTGTGTTGTGCTCTATTTTTTTTGAGAATTTTCAACGCATATATGTGTGAGGGGTACTCCTGAAGTGACAAGAAGGCTCAGGGGGTACTCAAGCCAAAAAAGGTTGGGAAACACTGTTTTAGACCACCAGGAAGAAGAGGAGGTTTTCAGAACTAGGGTGCGGGAACCGGAGCTGGGCGAGCAGGCAGAGCCGCCTCTATGGACACAACAGTACAAAGACGAAGAGACCAAGCCAAGAAAGAAGCTATGGAGAGACTAACCGAGGAAGAAGCCTCTGCACTGACTTTTAGTTGTTAAGTAACAATCTCAGTTGAGCCGTGCTGCAGTGATGTAAGCGTACTCCTGGGTGTGTCTTTACACTGTGACATAACAATGGCGATAACAGGTGCAACAGAGCACACCTCTGTCCACACCCAGACACACCAAGTCATGCATTTGGTGTCATAGTTTGATGCAGCATTGCAGTTTTATTTACATGAACATGGAAATGTACTCCAGTCTCTCTGTTGGAGTACCTTGCTTAAGTGCACCACACTAGTTTACTGCTGCTGCTTTATATCCCGTTCACATTTCCTCAGTGTGGAGTGGTAAGGTTCAGCGGGGTCATGTCTGTACTGTCTTACAGCAGCTGTAACACAGCACAGCTTGTTTGTTGGACTGGGAGGCTCTGGGGAGCGCCCTGCTGCCACACTGGTTGCCTGAGCACACACTGGCCACACACAGACACACACACACACACACACACACAGAACGACCTACACACAAACCTATGATCACAGTGTTCACTGTCAGTGCGAGTCAGGCTGGCACAAACAAACACAAATGGTTCCCATTCTTGTAAGAGATCAAACGTGCACACACACACACAAACACACAAAATGCTCCCACATGCAATTGACTTGACATACCGGCCCACATACTGAGAAACACACATTCACACACACACACACACGCACACACACACACAATCCCCCGAGCCCAATATAGAGTCCATTACTTTGGAATGCCACACTGCTTTCCTCTAAACACGAGATGTACTCAGACTTCGCCGGGGCTCGACTGGTGTGAGTCACACAGGACTCCAACAAACCGACATGATTGCCTAGTTACCCAAGTGGCTGCAAACGGCTACATGTTTAAAGGACAGAGTGACTCACAAACACCCAAGATTACCCTGACATTAAAACCCGCAGCTTGTGTAAATACGGTTCTATTATTCCCGCTGAGCTCTCTCATTCACTGTTTGCAGTGGAGTGATTCATGCAGTCGCAACACGTGACCTGAACAGCGCCGCCGCTCTGGACCGGGGGGAAGCAGGCACGGTGGGGGTTTCCCCCGCTGAAATGGATGGTCATTCTGCAGAAGTCCTTCCTGTAATTTCTGTTGAGATTATCAGTTATGAACTGAAGGAAAATGTGACGGAGTGAACTGCTCAGTGTCACGAGCTGCACGCCAGTTTTAAAGATGCAAGAATTAAAGACGTTTCACCATAAAAACATCAAGATAAAAATGATTTTTTATGATCTTCAAACAATCCAGAAAGATGCTATCATGCAGGTTCCTGCTGCAGGTTTAAACTCCAACATTTCTTTTTGTTTTTGTAGCATGAGGACCGTGCGACGTGTTTGTCTGGCATTTGATGAGCAGGTTCAGTTTGCAAACACGGCACAAAAAAACATTCATTAAATTGATATTAAATGACAGGAAGCGTGGCTTATAATATCAGGTTTCTGTCAGGACTTAGATCACGGGGAGGACCGACAAGCTCTCCAAAAAAGCAGCAGGTATTCCAGGTGGTAATTAATACCTGAGTGAGGCCTGGAAAATCACACATTTCAAGTAACCCCCAGGTGGGATTAGAATCACAGATCATGCATTTAAAAGTCACCCAGCCTCACCAAGAGAAACACATCCCATCTGAAAGAGGTTAAAGATTGTTTGTGAGTGTAATTTGCATTTTTTTTTTGCTTTCATGTCCTTGTGCGAAGCCCACAGGGGTGTTTTCCGATTCACAAAAAAAAAACTGTGAATCAAGCTGTGGTGCAAACAAGCTCTCAGAGGGAATCAGTCCGCCAGCTATTAGCCGTCTACCTCACCAACCGAAAGCGCAAATTGCTTCGGCTTAAAAAAGAAAAAATCTGGCAGCGTCATGCCGTCCTCGCATCTTCATACCTTTTTTTTTTTGTTTGTTTTTAGAAAAACCTAAACGCGACGCGCCGAGGGAGTTTGTGTTGCAAAGTGTAAATGAATCTGCCGATTGGTTTGGAGGGCTTCCACTACAAATAGCTATTATGAGATTATAATGTGATTTACACATAATTTGGATATGCATAAACCACGACAGATGCAAAGAGAATTTATTTTTTAGCCAGTGCTATTAGGCAGCGTTCCAGTCTTTGCACATTGTCAGGGAATTCCACTCCACTCCGGTCGGGCCATGTTGCTTTCATGAGTTCATGAGTCTGGACTTTAGTCGTCACTGTCGTCTCTTTGTGGCTTACCCGAAAGGAAAGCTGTTATGAAACCACTATTACAGTTTTTATTAACATATCTGAAATATGGGTTTGCTTTTGCAAAATCATCACATCAGTTTCAGACTGTTTTCATCGTGTTGCTTTTCTCACAAGCCTCCTTTTTCTCTTCGCATGAGTCAGACAGGATGTGAAATACCGCTGATCGGGTGGAGGATTCCCCTTGGAGTGGAGGAGGAAAAAGGGGGTTGGAGGGGGCTGGATTCCAAGTTTGGGTTACGGTGGGAAGGAAGGGGTCACGTTCCTGTTTGTTCACATTATGGGGATGGCAGCCGCGGTGGACATCTGAATGGGGGGGGTGGGTCGTGTGGAGTCCGCTGGGGTCATTCACTCCTATCATCACATTCACAGCTGCTGGGGCTGGGCTGAGTGGGAGGACAAGGGTAAAAAAAAAAAGAAGAAAAATCTCCCATGATGTACGCTGCTCAAGCATGCTGGGCTTCAAGTTGGAGTTGAATGGGGGACAGTGAGGTGAATCCTCGCTGCCCAGCATGAACGAACGAGTTCCCGGGATAAACACACCAGATAAACACTCTGCAGGGTGAACGCACTGTGAACAAACGACAGAGGCGTTAGAATGAAAGAAGGTTTTCTTCTCACCAGTTTTCTCCATTTAACATTTTTATGATCAGTGTTAGGAAGCTGCGGGGATCCGGTTTCATGAGATCCACAGATGACTCCTGACTGAATTCTCAAGTCAGAAATTAATGTAACATCGTTCACGTTGATATTTTTTCATCATGAGCAGGCAGGACAAGATGAAACAGGACAGGGAAGAAAAGCGGCTCGGATAAAATTGGGAGACAACTCTAACTACCGTCATGTTTTCCTGTCGCGGCTGCACGGACTTTTAACCGTCTTTCCAGCCGTCTCTACGCCGTTGCCATGTCCTTAGCTGCTCTGTCTGTTTGTTTCCACTACCTGTTTTTCCGATCAGTTCAACTGGTGTCCTCTGCATTTCCCATTTGCAGGGATACGGCGGCTTCCTTCCTCTCATGAACAACAGGATGTGTGCTATTTGGACCGTACGTGCAAGTTTTTGTAACCTACAAATCATTTTTAGCTCTCTATAGTGCCGGGCGACTCCGTTTCCATTTTGCTTTGCTCAGCTGCTGTTAAACAGATGTTTGGAGAAAAGATGATTAGCCGACATGCAACTCTGGCAGTCAGTCTCGCTCAGACTCAAGCAGACCTACGTTTTAAAGATATTTTCTCTGAGTGCTGAAGCAGTGGTGCAGTCTGACACCAACCATTATGGACAAATCGTTTCTTGTACATTACCGGGATTAACAGACCCTGCACATATCTCATTCATATATCATTCAGTCCTAGACTCCCGAGGTGCAGTTTAGTCATTTCAAACCTGCTTTAATCTTTTTTTTTTTCTGCTTTGTTAGGTTGAGATTCTGATGATTCGACTCATTAATTCGAGGCGCTCTATAAGTGTGAGGCCGATAATGGAGACGAGGAAACCAAATTGAGACCCGTCTTTGAAAAACCGGGCCCCGCTGTGGGAATGATGGGCGCTCGGCTTCATTACGACTGTCCACTGTGACATTTTATGGCGGAAAACAAGCAAGGACAAAAGAGGTTTAAAGAGCGAGAGATTTCAGAGAAATACTCCTCAACAGGCAACAGATTGGAGTCCAACTGGTACTCATACTAATGCTATATGCTACTTATCATTTCATTCCTACAGGGATGGAAATAACTAAACTGTGTGGAACATTGGGAAAACGTTTTGACTGCGTGTGATGGTACGACCCACGGTATCACAACATCACCATTTTGTTGAGGGTAAATTCCACCGGGCGTGGATGCAACACGTTCCATGTGCGCCACAGCCGCCGGAGCTATTCGCGGTCCATTCTTGTCAGTGTTTCAAACCCCACCGGAACCATCGTGGTCCGTTTTAGAAGCGTCCCAGAAAAGGGGGTCTCCGCTGGGCTCCACTGAGAATAGGCAGCTGTTCTATTTTTTGCCCAGAGACGCTGCACAGAGCAATTCGAGCTGGACGAATCCAGTTGATTTTTTTTAAACAAAACACCCCCAGCAAACTTCACCAATTTTTCATCAGCAGATATCCAAAATGTACATATTTAGAAACACATGAACCAGGTGACAATGAGCAAATCTGAACAAGTTAACAAAGTCTGGTGGGCTAAACGCTCGGACCAAAACAAAGTCCCAAAAATCCAACGGGTACGGATGTGATACGCAGTAATGTTTTAAACCCCCACCGGCTCCACCGTGCTCCGGTTCAAAATGAAACACCCTGTGTTTTACATATTTAGAAGCACATGAACCAGGAAAATGACCAAATCTGAGCAAGTTAACAAAGTCTGGCCTGGCTAAACGCTTCTGAAACACTTCTGGTAGGGTTTGAAGTCGCGTTTAGGACGGACCAAAACAACCTCAGAGACGTGCTTGGTGGAGTTTTGGTGTTATACTCTGCTGTGGAGGGTTGTGGGGTGGACAGCCTGAAGACAGGCCTGTGTGCTGCCTGTATCCTCCCCACAACCCCCAGTGCTGGTTCGCCTGGTGGACCTCATCATACAGATATAATTTTTCTATAGTACAACCATTATTAATTATCAATTTAACTTTCTCCTCCTTTATGTTCTTTTGCCTGATCTATCTATCTATCTATCTATCTATCTATCTATCTATCTATCTATCTATCTATCTATCTATCTGTCTGTCTATCCTGCATGTGCAGACATTGTCTACATGTTGAGTTTTCAAACTTTCCTCCACCATGAACGAGAGAAAAATATTTCATCTCAGAGTTTAGTTTAAACAAAACAGAATCTAACTACTTCAGACACCATGGAATGTGTTTCCAAACCAAGACCTCCGAGTTACACCTCAATAATAATCGCTGATAAGTTGGTGTTTTCATTTTGCGCCATCAATCACATTCCGAGGCGTAAACGCATCGACTGGTATCTCACATATATCTCACTTTGGAGCGAAGCTGCTTTCTTATTCCACCGAGGATCAGCATTCAATTTATCTCTCTGCCTCACTACGATTCAACAGAGGTGATAAATCTCCAGAGCGAAAGCAAAGCTAAAACAACTGACCTCAGCGCTCGCTGATGATAACAGCCGTGCTCCCCTAAACTGAAATCGATACTTTATCTTTTACATTTTTTTTTACATCTCACACATTTAGCTGATGCAATCGCGCGGAATGGATGGTTTACGGCCTCGCTCGAAGATTGTTGAATTTCATTTAGTTTCAGCAGGAAAATTCACTCTGTCTCCATGAGTGGAAAAAATACAACCATGTGCAAACAATGAAACAATTGAAAACATATAAACTCAAATGATATCAAATAATTAGATTATATAAAGTCAAACGCAACCATGAACTATTAAAAACATCTCAACCAAAAGCAGATGAAATAACACGATTATGTCGAGTCATAAAAACTGTTCTCGACAGTCACATTGGCTCTTCACGGGGATCGAACTTGTGACCCCGTGGCTCTGAACTGTTCACTCTAACCCTTTGGTCACCCTGCAGCAGCTCTGTCAACAGCATCGCTGTTGATGTTTTCCACCCGTGCACCAAACCAGAGAAATTCAACAGATTGACACACTTCACGGTTTATTGGTCAAGGTAAAGTGGAGGCTTCTGTTTCCATGGAGCAGCCGGTCATGAGACGACGATGACTCACAGTCAGCTGCGTTAGACTCTCCTGAGCGTGATTCACTCCGGCCACTGTTGATTATTTTTTCGCTAAACGGCTCTTTGATTACAGGTATACGGAGAGAGAGAACAGCACTGTGTGCAGGTAAACACACAAATGCCTGATTGATTGCATATGCACCTGTACTGAAGCATCATGGGATTACAAATCCTCTACATGGCAACATCTTATGTGCATAAAACTTGTCACAGCTCCAACCTGCTCACTCTGTAGTCTGCTTTGCATATACCGTACTAATTCTCCTGTCATTTCAGATCCAGCCACTCCCTCCTCTCCTGCAATAACCCATTTTTTTTTCTGACCTTTCCCGCCCTCCTGCTCACCTGTTTCCCACGTCCTCGTCGTCAGCCTTGCAGTGTGTACATATACCGGCCCATTTCCACTCATTCCCTGCCAGATCTAGATCTAGATCAGCCTTTGTTCTGCCCGTCTGACCCCCTTTTTCCGATTAGTTTGCCCGTTTCGTCCGCCTGTCTGGTCGTGACCTTTGCCTGTCTTAATCTGCCTCTCACTTCTGCTTCTGCATTTGTGTTTGTCTTTTTTTGAGCATTTACAACAGCAGCTACGTTCACCGTGTAGTACAATCAAGCACATGGACTCATGGGTGCGTTGGAGTTTTTGCGTGCATGTGCACACCCACCTGTAGTGTACTGTGCACCTGTCAGTCAGATTTTGAAGTGAAGGAGGCCGGGTTTGCCTCGAGGAAGCAATATGGCGTAGACGTTTGCAGATGACATACATTCTAGACCCCAAGTTATAAATGTCAATCATCACTGAGTCCCAACTGAATAATGAAAACGTGCTCGGCTGCTTGCTGCAGAAACCTGCTTTTGTTGTATCGTGTTGCACCGACATAAGTCGCAGCTGAACACTTTGAATCCGATGACGTACTGCGACTGTGGATCTCCAACCTGGATCTACTGTCACACCAGTGCAATGCAATGCCATGTGTCAACTCACTATGTGGACCAATAAAATGCATACAGTATCATGTTGAATCATATATCATTGTCTTTTATTATGTCACCTCCTCCTCCTCCCACCAGCAGCAGCACACAGAACCCTGATTGGATTAACACTTAAGGCCAGTCCATGACATCATCATCATCCACACCATTAAATGTATTGGGTTTATGGGTGTATGCTAAATTATTCAGTTATGAAATGAATCTGGATTATCTTTTTGGTACCATCTGTCAAACTGATGTCAGCTTTTTAATGACATATTTTATGATAATTAATAGAACTTTTCGTCTAACATCAGTGCAGAGTTTAGCCACGTCCATTGGTTTTTGCTGCTGCCCTCTAACATGTGGCTCACTCTTTTGTTTTCAAAGTAGCTGTTGGCTGCTCAGAAACTCGTAAGAGGTTGCCAGATGACATCACACAGTAATTAGCACATCAATACATTTGCAACACCACTTCTGTTTTTTTCCCAAGCTCGAGTGTAAAGCACTACATCGGACAAAAAAGTCATTCAACTGCCAACCCAACGTTTTCCACACGGTTAAGAAACGTTTCACAAAAAAAAAAAAAAAAACGATGTCAACAGCAACTCATTTACACAAACTGCGTGTTACGTCACTTTAAAAGCTTTCCATACCGGCCGAGCTGTGCATACAGGCACTCAGCCCTGTGTGCACATTTATCTGTCTCTCCACAGCTCTCATTTCCTCTCTCGCTCTGTCGGATCGCTGCGTTAGTGCTCCCCCGGGACGCTCGAAAAACCCAGAATGCAACGTTCCAGCAAACGGTTAACATGCTGTAGTCAGGTCAACCGTCATCTCGACCTGGCACCCCCCCATCCCTGTCCCCCATCGCCAGGATGAACAGATGACGACGACGGGATGAAGCGGACTCGTGACTCATCTAATGTGCAGATGATGGATGTGGGAAACACATCGACACACGTCTACATTTCTCACAATTGGAATTCTCGGTAATTCCTATCGGCTCTTTGAGTATTGTGTTTCTATCACCTGACTGAGTCATGCTATCAAAATCCTGCTCCTTGTTTGAAATGCCCATGCTGTGCGTCAGAGTCCAAAGATGTGAGTTCGGTCACGTTCCAGTCTCATAAAATAAACTTTGATTTGTTTTCTTTCACGTGTTTTAACAAAAGACTCTCCCATCCATTCACTGTGGCTCATTATTCAGATAATTTATCATCTCTTCTGTTGATATACAGAAGATAATTCATTTTTGACTTGATTTGTGCTGTAGAGTTTTATTTTTTAATATTACTCTGTAACCCTGTTAACATGATGTCACTACCTTTTTTCCCCATTTCCCATCCTCCCTTCCTACAGCCAGATTTATAGATGTGCATCACGGTGTGCAGCAAAGGCGAAATTGATTTATGACACAACACTACAAAGATGTTGCTATTTGCACATCTCAAAATAAGTTTTTTTTCTTCTTCCAGTTCTGTTTTTATAGTTTAACAATAGGAAGTGTGCCTTGTCTAGATGAGGTTAATGAAAAGGATTACAGAACTCATTTCTTTCAACGCTTTCTTTACGTCGTCATCACCATGAACAATCACCAACTTCAGGAACCTTTTGGATAAAGCACGAGCAGTCTAACTGGCAACACACGTTGAGACCACAGGAGCTGTGATTGCTCAGATTAGTAATTATTATTATTCTTACATGATTTGGTGGGTAAAGATTTTATTATTTGGACAGTTTTCCCCATGAACGTTTTGGCTGTATTCCAAAGAATCTTCCTTTCATCTACTAAACTGAAGCCTGTATTGAGGTTGACAAAGCGCCGAGTTCATCCGGACACTGATATGACAGACTGGATCAAATGAAAGTCAGACAGATGTTGGACGGATGAAAAAACAAGACAAAAAAAAAAAAACTGGGCCACTTTTGTGACAGTTGGGCAGGTTTGTGACTCGGATGATTTGTCTACTTGGTGTCAGTCGAGTCTGGCAGCGCTGCCCATGTGGCATCACTGCAGACAGCACAGTCTCTGTGTGTGGTTACATCCGTCTGTCGGCCTCATGAAGTCTAACTGTCTTTCAGGATCGCTACGTAATTTAAACAAAGCCTTTTTGAAATGAATGCGGTGACTTGGCAAAGCTCTTCTCTGTCTTTATTTGGGTATGTTTTGAATTCCGCCTCAGTCACGGGCACCAGGGCTTTTATTTTCAGGAAACCATGTAAACATCACTTAGGATCTTTGCTGATTCACCTTACTTACTCATTCTGCTTACTCGTGTTCGGCTCCGAGCTTCACATTCACTCAAGTCATCTGCTGTAACTACCTCGTTCTGTTGGACTGCTGGGAATTGCAAACCTTGTTCAAAAGCACTTTGAGGGCAGGTGCTGGAGAAGGGAAGAGTTCGGCTTCCTCGGGATACAAAGCGGCGTTCCCGTCATATGTTTTGCTCCTCCTGTTAGACAGGAATCCATTTCCATTTAACGGCCGAGGTCTTATGATTCTTATTCATCTCCAGCACATCAAAACCCAAGATCACTAAGACATGTGATGTAATGAACCAATTACATTACCTCTGCTTGTTGTTGCTGCAGAGTCACTCCACAGACTGTTGCTCATTGTGCCTGCTCTACTCTTTTTTTTTTTTTTTACATACTGTACTTCTCCTCGCTCTGAATATCTTTGCATTTTGATTAGATTCAAGTGACAGGCAGTTGGAGGTGCCACACACTGAATATGTTAACAAAATCAACTCTCTCGTGCATCCAAATGGTAATCCCACCAAATGGCATACATTTGCGAGGCGATGAATCAGAAATGTAGACACACGACGTGCACGGCTCCGAAATCATTCGTTATTTTGCTTTCTGACTATTCTTTCTAGCAACAAACCATTTTTTATTTATTTTTTTGTAGCCTAATTGAAGCCGTGGATTTCTAATCAGGCACTAGACACTGTTTGCAAATTAAGAACTAGCCATTATCTGCTGTGCAAAGAATTTTAGGACACCTAATTAAAAGTGAGTGACCATTTTTTGGCATGGTTTCCAAGTGCAGGTTTCTAAACAGTGTGTGTGTGCGTTGGATGAGAAACAGCATCGGTTTGTTTTCTCTGCTTGATCCCTGACATCTTCTGTGGTTACACTTTTACAAAAGGGCTTTGTGGCCCATGTACATGTATGTCCCGTGCTGGCTTGTTATGTGGTTTTTCAGCTATGGTATGAATATTAAAGTTGTGATTCTGGATGCTGTTACAAGATAAGATTGTAGCATCTACTTAGACACACAAAGAACCTAAAATAAACATGCACCACACACACACACATCTCGTGTCCACTCTGTTCTGCATGTGATGTTTTGCTCTTATATGATGTCAAACGGATGTTTCTGCAGCGAAATTGCAAAATAAATGCAATTAATCAAACACATTCTGTAGAAGACAAAGCCACATACAGTGTGAGGACAAACACACACACACACACACACAAACAAGGCCTAAGCAGTGCAGAACGCTGCTGCTTATCTGCATGCTGTTTATGCTCATTATTTTGTTGCTATGGATCCATCCTGTCACAGACCAGCATCCCACATGCATTGCAACCGACATCAGTCACAGCTTCATGGCAACTGCACTAATTCTATACAAGTCGTATGACTCGTGCTATCTTTGCATCCGAGTCACAATGTCGTCAACTCCCGCGAACGAGAAAAAAAACGTGCAGGCAAAAGTGTCTCTTTGAGAAATGTTAGCTGGCGAGCGTGCCGCCTTCTTGAGGTGACAGTGCTGCTGAAACTGATACGAGTTTTAAACTCGCATGACAGAAAGCCACCGCAGCGATAAGGAATGGAAGTCAGGTGTACATTTTAGCAGCCTGCATGTGTTGTTGTCAGCGCCGGTCCTGGCCACATTTGCGCCCTGGGCGAACACCCCCCCTGAGGCGAACATTTTCTCGTGTGCCCTCGCAGCTGCCTGTGCGCCCCTGGATGCGCCGTGCGCCCCCCTCTGCCTTGCCAATACCCCGCTCCCGGGTCACCCGCTCCACTAACTCAATGGGCGGTACCGAAATTTCGCGAGGTTTTTTACTTTTTCGGGCGCTCGTGCGCCCCCCCACGGAGACTGCGCCCTGGGCGGCCGCCCACATTGCCCATAGCTAGGACCGGCCCTGGACTCGCATGACAAAAAGCCACCGCAGTGATAAGGAATGGAAGTCAGGTGTAGATTTGAGCAGCCTGCATGTGTTGTTGCTGCAGGCACGCGTGTTGAAAATAAAGACAGCATGAGGCAAAATAAAAAGGATTCTGCCGCTGAATTAGTCGCCAACGTGTCCCGCAATGCACTGCACGAAGAAACTGGAGGAGCTACTCACCACTGCAAGAATAAAATAGAAAAGGGCGTTAGCTCCTGGACCGGAGGGTTCAAGCAGCTAGCGGCCAGCAGCTCTCAGCAGATCCACATCAGGAGACCTGGATGAATCTGGTCTGTGAAATATCTGGAACAGAGTTTTCTGACCTGGGTGAGTCTCCTCTATTTTTTTTCTATTGCGTTCCAGAAGTCTTCCTGCTAAAGATGCCATGTTCTACAGTTTTACAGTGTTCATTTGAAGTTTTGAGAAAGACGGGTTTCAGCTGGCCGCTGAATCTGTGCAACATGCTGTTGCTGGCTATAGGAGACGTTGGTTCAAGTCCAGCATGGACCACAGTATGGATGCCAGTTCACATCCTGGGCACTGCTGAGGTCCCCATGAGCAAAGGTACCAAACTGTTCCCAGGGTGTTTCTATATGTGTGTGTGTGTGTGTGTGGTTGTATTTGGGGCCTGTACATGTAAAGCTTGAGTGAAATTGAGGGATCAATAAAATTAATCTTCTTCTTCTGTATCTTTGGTAAAGGAAAAAAAAATCAATATTGCTACAACTTTATGAAGGCTTAGTGCCAGGGGAAGAGAGATGATTTCAGCCTGTATGTTTCTCCTCAGTAACATGTGATGTTATGTTAATGATGTAGTCAGAGAAATGTATCCAACGCTGGAGGTAGCGCACATACAAAGCGAGCATCGATATAAACACTCCATTGTCCCTCTGCACTGCTTTTAAAGGTCAACAGTGAGTCATCCATGCTTTAGGGAAGCATGACTCTTCCCTTCTATTACTTATCATCCGTGTCGCAAACAGAGACCTGCACATGTGCTCTCTCTCTCTCTCTCTCCGTCCCCCGAAACCTCACAGACTCATGACAAAATGTGATGCTGCTGAGTGCAGCAAATGTGCCCACAGCTGAGAGCCCAACAAAAGAGAGAGACTCCGTTGTGGAGGCGCTCGACCGGGGCCGATGGGTCAAACAATGGCGCTCTGTTCCAAATATGTTGTTTGTCACATCGCCTGCCTTTAACTCGTCAATGCCGCTCTTGTTTCTGCATGAATTCAACTTTATCCCACATCTTATGCAACGGGATGCGAAGCCTCTTTACTCACATGTACTGTATGTCAGACGTTAGCCAGCTTAATAATAGCTCAGCGTTAGTCATAATGTTTTGACTGATGGAGTGAGATTAAAGAAGACTGACAAGTCCGAACTAATTAAAGTGTTGTTTATCATATTTGCTGAAGGGAAATAAGTCATCTAACACGGGACTCACACCGAACGCGGAACGGAAGCGGAACGGCACCGCCGCGGTCACCGTAGCAAATAGAATCCAGTCTAGTCAATGAGAGCACTCACACCGGGCGCGGATCAGACGCGGATCAGCAGCATCCCAGAAGCGGCTCTCCGCGCCACGGCGCGAGCTTTCCGCAGGATTTCTAATTCTTCCGCGAGCCGCGGCTGAACCGTGTAAATTTCAACAGAGCACTGCGCACCAGACAGGAAACCGGGCCTTAAATCAACGTAATAAACTTCCGCCCCCTTTCAAAATAAAACACAATACTCAGTTCATGTAGCTTTTTACAACTTCACATCAACGTGACGTCACGACCGGTGGCACCAGGTGATCAAAGATCGATCAAAGGGTCTCAACGAGAGACTAATTGTTGAAGTGGAACAACACACATCATTTATGACACAACAGATGCTTTTTATAATCTCCTCCACGTCGGAGAAGCAAAGTCAGCTGTTTGTTGTTGTTGTTTTCTTTATACACTGTTTATCGCGGGGTCTCGGGTATGTCCAGGATTCTCGGTGAATACGGCCGGCTCGCTCCGCTGCCGTCCGCGCTGTTCCTCCGCGTTCGTGTGAGTTGGCCTTGTGTCCCCCCGGATCACCTGTATTCCAAACCGACGACGACAAATGAAGCTTTTATTCTCACAGCGTGATAAAGCTTGAAAGCGGAGCACAAATCGAGGACATAAATCTGGTCCTATATCAACATGTAGACCTCTGATTAATATTCATGCTTCTATTCATGATCCTGTGTGCAGAGCAATGATCGTCTACATGAAAAGAAGGGAAAGAGGCGATATACATCTCTGGAAGCGTGCCAGTGTGTATTTATAACGCACTCTAGAGCAGGGGGGAGATATATCGTGCTGCGTATTAGAAACTCTCAGCGTGCACCATGGGTGGCCCGCGCTTTTTTTTTTTGTTGTTTTGTTTTTCTACCACCCTTTCTTTTCCTGCTTGTAGAGGAAACAAGCAAACGGGCGATGTGGTTTCATGATCGTAATCTAGAAGAGTGAAGATGCTCTTTCTTAGAAAGAGAGCCACAGGTGACACACACACACACACACACACACACACATTCCCACAGAAGCAAACCTGTCCCTCATGAATACTGCCACTACAATAACCGCACAGCACCACATTTTGTGAATAATCATCTTTATGGCAACTCTATTATAACTTAATAGCTTATTAAAGCGTCTCCACTGGCACAGGGAGACTCATAATATAATCCTCATGGATCTCTGGACGGCCATGAAAAGAAGAAGAAGTCTATCTGATTTGTTTCATGGAGCACAGAAAGTGATCAGCTCTTTGACGACCCCCCCGTGAGTTTCCACGCACCTCCAAAAAAAAAAAAAAGCGACACAGGAGGAAAGACTTGCACATGCAAGCCTCAGGTCGCCCAAGAAAAGACATGCCCGTGTTGTGTGTGTGATGAATAAACAACAGTGACTTGTGTCTATTTAGAGACTCAGAGCGAACCCAGCCAAGCACTTCTCCTGCGCGCTGCGCGCTGCTCCGGAGGAGCCGGAGCGCACATTTGAATCAGTACAAGAGTCGACTTCCTCGTTTCGGTGAGAGAGAGAGAGGGATCCGGTTATATAGAGCTCTAAAAATAGCGCTGATCTAACCCAATGGGAGCCGGAGAGGCTTGCACCGAGCGCCAACCACAACAGGCAGGATGAGTCGGCTCTGGCTCGGCATTGGCAGGGGTGGTCTGGTAGGCGGGTGGTGCGCTTCTGAGAGCTCATTGGAGGACGTGCCGAAACGTAATGAATCACATGGGGGTGGGTTTGTCTGTAATTTTGAATCGGGGGGGAAGTTCAGTGCGCTGACTTTTGGAGAGTTCAGTGTTGTGCGCCTCGGTGCGTCACACGCTCAACCTCCACTGGAAGCGCACATCCACACTTGATGATACATGCAAATACAGCCACAAGGCTCCAGCTCCAGCTCCAGCTCCTCTCTGAACACAACAGGCGCCAGGGGTTTTTCTCTCCGAGCGGCTTGATTTCGTTCCTATCTTGTGGCGGCGTCTCCGGAGTGAAATGGATGTCATCCCTATGTGCAGCATCTTCCAGGAGCTCCAGATCGTGCACGACACCGGATACTTTTCAGCTTTACCATCTCTGGAAGAGTACTGGCAGCAGGTAACGATTTACTCCTCCTCAACACAAAACGCACGCAGCTTTCTTCTTTTTTTTTTTTTTTTTTTTTTTTCGTTGCGTTGCGTTGTCTGAAAGAAGTGCGGGGAATGTGCGGGTCATTTACGCGGCCGGGAGACAAACTTGCTTTCCTCACACTGACAGCTGCGTGTGGACGTGCAAACGTCAAAGTTGTTTATGTGACTCCACGTTTAGGATTTAGCGCAACAGTTCATGTTGATCTGCTGCGTTTACAGGGGGAAGTGATGCAAGTTCCCTTAAAGACGAATCTTTATTTAATATTCTCTGAGCGCGCGGCTCTGACTTTGTTTCACTTCAGGAGATCATCGTGAAATAAAAAAATAAAAAACAAAATAGGAAAATTCTCGCACACATCCTCGGCTCGTGTTTGCGTGGAGTACAGGCAGAAATAAAAACACGCTGTGTTGCAGATTCAGCGACTGAATGGCGAGCCGTGCTTTTGCGCGTATCTCCTCCTCCACCATCCCCTCCGCCTCCTCCTCCTCTCTTCCCACTCTCTTCTCCTCTCCTCTCTCTCTCTCTCTGCCATTGTGACCCCCCCCCCTGTTGTTTTTTGCTGAAAATGTAAAAAAAAAAAAAATACTAAAGCAGTAATAGCAGTTAACAGTCAACATTTGCTTGTCGACAGATTAATGAAGAGTTGCACTGCCGTTTCCACTGAAGACCACATTTAATGTCCCAGTGGGCCAAAGGACACTCAAAGCTCCTTGAGGTCTTCAGTGCAAAAGGAGGAGTGATTGGCCAGCGCATCAAGAACCTGCTGATGAACTGATACAGTGAGTTTAAAAGTGGTTTAAAAGTTTCAAACTGACTCATGCTCGAAAGCAGTGTTTCTCATGTGGGGTCTATTTCTGGTGTTTGCTTCAAAATTTTGGTCAGTGGGGGTCCATGGTCCTAATTTATGTGGTTGTTTTGTTTTGGGGTTCCTTAATGATTGTAAAACAGTTTGATAACATTTGCTCTAAAGGAATAATGGTAAGCACTGATTTGGAGTAAATTGCAAAAGAAATTCATTTATTTTATTAAGTATTCTATTAACTCTAGGAACCAAGACTGCCTCATGCAATTGATGAAGAAGATGTGCCACGGAGAGGCCGCGTGGGGAGTGGGGTGGGTGGTAAGGGTGGTGGGCTAGGGGGTGTGTGGGTTGTTTGAGAGAGTGGAGAGAGCTAATATCTGACTACAGTGTAGTATTGTTTAAAACCAGGTTTGGAGCAGTCTGATGTACAAGCGTTAAAAAAGTCAGCTCCGACTTTGTGTGTTGGAAGTCTGAGCCAACACGGAAGAAGGTGGACTGCATAAAGAAAGAACAATCTCTCTCAACACGGGTGTAGGTGGTTAGGAAGGGGTGTGTGTGGGTATTGAAAAGATATAGTGGGGCGTCTGGGTGTGTCGGGAAGGAAGCAGCTGGTTGGGAGTACGGAACAACCCTGCGCCAGGGGCCTCTGGCGTCAACACAAAAAAAAAAAAGGAGGAGCTGACGTGTATTAAGTTAAGCTGTACAATCAGACTGAGCGCAAACCGTGGTTTGGGGTTTAAACAAACTTACCGATACAAGAGATTTATAAATAGCTCCTCTCCACCGCGCTCCCCATGTACTCCTATGGAGGCATCATAATCGCAGGGTCACATCGCTCGTCATCAATGCAGAGCGCACTGGGTTCCTAAGTTAATAGAATAATAAATAATAATAAAATGAAGTTCTTTTCTTTTGCAATTTTTAACTCCACAAAAATTAACAGTGCCTAACCGGGGTGCGGTGGGTGTGTGTGGTGGGGGGGTGGGTGGGGGGTGGGGTTGTTTAATTAATTCCTATTAGAGCCAGGGTTTCTCAATGTTTTTACATGAAGGAACCTAAAACAAAACTAGCAAGAAAGGAGACCGGGACACGGCTTGTTGCATGTGGACAAAAATGGGGGAAAGGCTATTAACGAAACACCAGAAAGAACCCCCACACAGGGGGAAAAACACGCGGGAGAGCAGGAAGCAGGGAAACGGGGGAAACCACGGGGGAAAGGCACCAACAAAACAGCAAACCGGGAGCAGGGCAAAAAAAAAAAAAACAAGCAGCAGGCGCGGGGGAGGGCGCGGGCCAAGCAACCGCGCACGCGCCGCGGGCACGAAGCACGGTGGGTGTGGTGGCACACACTGGAAACATGTTGACGACACGAACAAACGAGCCGCGGGGGGGGGGGGGGGCACGGAACCGCCAGGGCCGGGGGGGAGGGGGGAGCGGGGGCAAACCGGTGAGTGGGGGTGTGGAAGGGGGGGAGGCCCCCCCAGGGGAACAACGGCAAGGGGCAACGCGGCAGGAAGCGGGAAAGACAGCAAAAGGGGGGACGGGACGGGGGAGAAAAAGGCGGGAAGGAGACAGGGGGCAGGGGCAGGCAAAAAGGGCACAAGGGAAACGGGGGGGGCGGGAAAAAGAGGAAGGGTGAAGAAGGAAAGGAGGGAACCGACCCCCCACCCAACCCCCCCCGGGGCCCCCCCCGACCGAACCCAACCACCCCGGCCCGGACCCCCCCCCCGGACCGACCGACCACGGGGGACCCAACCCGGGGGGGGGAAAGGGGCGAAGAGGGGCAGGCCAGCGCGCCGGGCCGGAAAAAGGGGCCGGAAAAGGCGGCCAACCCCCCCCCACAAGAGACGGGGAAAACCACGGCCGGCCGGGCGGCGCAAAGGGAGAGGGGCGGGCCAAGCAGAAGCAAGGGAGGGGGGGCCGGGCACGGCCGGGGCAGGGGAACAGGCGCAAGGGAAGGGGCCAAGAGAAGAGGCCCGCGAGGCGCAAGCGGGCAGCCGGGGGCAGCAAGGGGGGGGGGAAGGGGCGGGAAGGCACACCAGGCCAGCACACCACCAAACGCAACGCACAGGCAGCACACAAAGGCAGCAGGCCCAGGGCACCAGGGGGCAACCGGAAAAAGGCACCGCGCCCGCGGGGGGGGGCGGACAGGGGGAAAAAGGCAGCGGGGGGGGGGGGGGGCCGCGCAGCCGCGGACGGGGGACGCAGGGAGGGGAACGAGGAGG
>NC_040012.1:3410626-3418774 GCF_000972845.2 Larimichthys crocea
TATTTGTTGAAGGTCAGGCCAGGCTACGCGTCAGCTATCGTGAGCGTCTAAATGGCTTTTTCCGGCGTGCTCTCACTGTCGCCAGTGACTGCATTTGAATGGCTTCGCTCCGGTGTGCTTCTGAGTGTCTGGTGAGCTCGTCGCTTCGTGCGAAACGCACTCGCACCCCTCCCATGAACACCTGTAGGGCTTCTCACCTGCAAGTATCACAAGGGGATAAAGCATTAACATTTAGCCGGAAGTGCCTTTAACTTTAGAGAAAGGATATCATTGTTGAGAGATTTCTGCACATGCACCAAGGTTTTTTAAAGCGTTCTCCTTCAATACTTCTAAAACACAGAGCAGACAGTCTGCAGACATCAGTTTGTCAAGTAAAACCATCCTCATCTACTTCATTTTTCCCTCTGACAGTGTGCCATGATTGTAGTAATTTTGAGGCCTTCAATCAAAATATCAGAGGAAATCCTCGAAACACGTAACTAATATTTACATTTCTCACTTATCGTGAGTTTTACAGCGCTGATTTCAGAGAAAATCTCCAGTCCCGTCTTAAGTAGCTGCTAAGCAGATTGGTCTGGACTGCTGGGAAGTTGAAGAGAGAAAACAACTCTGTGCCTTGTGGGTCTTGAGAGCTGTGGTATGCAGCTTTAAGGAGCTGCCTCGAGTAGACGGCTTATGTAATGGTGGGGGAGAGAGAGAGCTGCAGGAAAAATAGAGACTTTCCTAACGGGCCCTAAAGGCATTAAACCATGTGGCTAACATGGTCGGCGAGAGATGCTGGAATGTGACTGCCTCTGCTAATGGCGGCACAGCTTGGCAAGAGGTCAAAGGTGACGAGGGAAAACGGCTCACATTTGAACCCCCGGACCCAACACGCTGCAAATGTCAGATTCCCATAATTTCTCTCTCTTCTTTACTTGAATGCAAACGGGCGACTTTTTTTTCGTTCCCCTTGTGAAATCTGAGAAACTGTTGATTGTTTTCAGGATCCACATCCTCCGGGTGCTGCTCAGGCCACAAAAAGCATCTCCCTCCCGCCCCCATCCTGTCTCTGCCTGTCTCCCCTCCCCCCCCCTTGCGTGAAGTCACGTCCTCTGTGTGAATTAGGTCACAGTTGAGGGCATTCCTCCTGACAAACTATTCCAAATATGTGGAGCGTTTTCAGCACTTTCAACACCCAAGTTCGCACTTTTGGGAGGTTTTCACTCTTCAGATAAGTTTGATGTTGCGAAAAAGTGGTTAAAAGCATGATGTCATAACCTGTCAGGGTTATCATCTCCCTATACACCCTGCCCTCCCTCGGTGACGGCACACTCATGGCATCTGCATGGTAGCAATAAAAACATCCTCACTGTCAAACGTCTTTACCTGTGTGCGTCGCTGGTGTGCTTTGAGGTGTTGAGCTCTTTGTGTTACACTTCCTGCATCCGTTGAAGTGCACCACTGTGCACTCGCCTCCTGCCGTCAGGCGACGCCTCCCCGCTGGTCACCCCCGACCTCTCCAGGGTCCTCTCCATGCCACCAGTCCTTATTTTCCCAGTGAGTGCAGCCACTGTCTGTATCCCACTCCACACCTGGGTGACCAGACGACTCCTTGCCCAGTCTCGGGTGAGGACGGCGGTGTGTGATGATGGCCGAGCCCAGGTCTTCGCCACCGTCTCCCAGAATGTCAGTCAAAGACGCCGGAGGAGAAGTCGAGGGTAGGGGAGGAGCTCCTCGGAGCTGTCCGGGCCTCGCTGCTGGCGTCGGAGTTGAAGCCGCCAGCGTCGAGGTGTTGGCTGTCCTGATTGTCTTCCTCCTCCTTGATGTGGGGGATCTTTGGTCCGTCACGTTCGACTTGTCCCCACAGGCGAGCATCAGCTTGCTCCACAGGTCCTCCTGGGCTCTCAATTTGAGTCCGTGGCCGAGACGTAGGGCTCGCTCTGGAGGGTACCTCTCCAGCTCGAGGCATGTCTGTGTGGAGACAAGATAGCAGTGAGGTCATGGGTGCACAGAGCCTGAGGCCTGTAACCACAACGCTCGTCCTTCAACTGGAAAGTCCCTAAAACACCCGAAAAAAGCGTGGTTTAGAACGGGGCAAGACAAACCCCGGTGTTCTTCTAACACACATGGGTTTATTTCTTAGCAGCAGCAGCAGCAGGAGGGGGGAAACGTCTGTGACGCTGTACCACCAATGGCCATGCTTCCTTCCGCCTCGCAGGAACGAGGTTAGACACAATGTCCTATGCAGAGGTTAGTCAAGTACGTTCTGAGGGTGCCCTCTGAGGCCACATCAGGGAAGATTACAGGACCACATTTCTTTCTGAGCATGCAAGAAACAAGGTGCTCTCACCCACCAACACTTGCACAGCTACGTGCGTGCACGAGTGCGTGTCGGGGTCGTCATGAAATTACATATGCTACAGAGCCCCCTCCCCTCCCTCCCTTCCTCCCACCCCATGGGTTAGGGAAGTGCTTGTAGATCTTTTAAATCTATCAATTATTAGCATAATGTGGATTTAATAATGCATTCAGAGGCATCGCTAGAAATAACATAGCACACCGGGGGACTGAGAGGAGGGGAGGTCTGGTTTCACGGGGGTCCATAAAAAGCCTGGCATGATACTGCAAGAGCCTGCTGTGGATTGTGGGCCTTTTTTTTTTTCTTTGAAAAAGGAAGTGAGAGAGCACTTCCTCAAACTCGCTGCCGTCAATGAGCCAGGCCAGATACGAAGGCCGCTGACAGGCAGGCCCTGTGCCGTTTCCTAATGAAGCAGATCGCAATTTACAGCAAATGTTATTAGAGCAGGACTGAATGGAGCGGCCGATATCCACGAATAAGGATCTGCACCAAACTCCACTTTTATTCAAGAGTTTCGCCTCTTCAGGCCTCTAGAAAAATATTCAAATGAGGCCGTCTACGGAGGGGATATCCCTCTGTGCTGCAGGTATGCAAACACAGAGCCTGTTGTTCTGACCTACGTCAGAGGATTAGAGGAGCGTGCAGACTCGGAGGTACCTCAACATGTTTTATAGAAACATTAGAAACAGCAAGAGAAGGACGAGCATCGAAACACAAGCATGGATTCAGAATTTGAATGAGCGTGGGAGGTGTCAGCAGATGATTCTGAGGAAACTTCTCACAAACACACTTTATGTCTAAAATGGGAACGCTGTGTAATCTGGTAATGAGAGAGAATGCAGTCAAGACAAATGTTTCTCGTCAGCAGTGCTGGATGAATCCCGGCGAGCTTTAAATGCCTGGGAGGGCGACTTGGCTCGAATCCCAAAGAGATCTGATAGACGGTGGATAGAAGCAGAGAGAAGAAGTGTTGCCAATTCAACTTATTTCATTTCCTAACTACGCAAACGAGAGCGACTTTCGCCCTGTCCTCGGTCTCCGGGATAAAAACTGCACCTTGTTCTGTATCCAAAGGCGCCGATTTGTCGAGCCAAACTGGAAACCGAAATCAGGACTCTCTCCCTCTGTCTGTCTGTCAGTCTGTCACTCTCTCATCTGGTGTGTGTGTGTTGTGTTACAAGAGCGCAGGAAACTGGGTCAGGAAAAATATTCTATACTAAATGATTTACCTGGAAAGGGTCGAAGAGGGCAGGCCATCTTTCCTTAAATTCTGCCACCCCAGGAGACTTGGAAACCACTTCCTGTCTTCTCCAACTGTATGTTCTGGCCATCATATCATTGATTGTCCTGGCACAGTCCTTTCTCTGACAGGCTGCAATTAGGTGAAGTCTCAGATTCTCAAGCATGTCATCTGTTTCACCATGTGGGTGTGAGGGCAGGTAATTCACCTCTGCCCTCTTTGGTTTCTTGACATTTTTAGCAGCTTTTCGCTCATCCTCTGACTTGTGACTCAGTGAGTTTACTAGGAGTTCAGGGCTTTCCAGTGCTTTCCGTTTTGTCCGATAGTTTCCACATTTGTACTTCAGGCTTTGCTGCCACGCATAAAGGCCAACTCACACCGGACGCGGAACGGAAGTGGAACGGCACCGCCGCGGTCACCGTAGCAAATAGAATCCAGTCTAGTCAATGAGAGCACTCACACCGGCCGCTGATCAGACGCGGATCAGAAGCGTCCCAGAAGCGGCTCTCCGCGCCACGGCGCAAGCCTTCCGCAGGATTTCTATTTCTTCCGCGAGCCGCGGCTAAACCTCGTAAATTTCAACAGAGCACTGTGCACCAGACAGGAAACCGGGCCTTGAATTAACGTAATAAACTTCCGCCCCCTTTCAAAATAAAACACAATACTCAGTTCATGTAGCTTTTTACAACTTCACATCAACGTGACGTCACGACCGGTGGCACCAGGTGATCAAAGATCGATCAAAGGGTCTCAACGAGAGACTAATTGTTGAAGTGGAACTTCACACAATCATTTATGACACAACAGATGCTTTTTATAATCTCCTCCATGTCGGAGAAGCAAAGTCAGCTGTTTGTTGTTGTTGTTTTCTTTATACACTGTTTATCGCGGGGTCTCGGGTATGTCCAGGATTGTCGCGTGATCTCGTGATCTCGCGTGAATACGGCCGGCTCGCTCCGCTGCCGTTCCGCGGCTGATCCGCGTCCGGTGTGAGTTGACGCCGGGCAAAGTACCGTTCCGCTTCCGTTCCGCGTTCGGTGTGAGTCCCGTGTAAGTCCCGTGTAAGTTCCATTAAAAGATCCGGGCTCCTTCAAGCAGGGATGCTTCTCTACTAGTGCCTGTGCCACCGCAGATCTCTGGTTCAAGCTTTTCACGCTGTGAGAATAAAGCTTCATTTGTCGTCGTCGGTTTGGAATACCGGTGATCCGGGGGGACTCAAGGCCAACTCACACCGAACGTGGAACGGAGCGGAACGGCAGCGGAGCGAGCCGGCCGTATTCACGCGAGAATCCTGGACATACCCGAGACCCCGCGAAAACAGTGTATAAAGAAAACAACAACAACAAACGCTGACTTTGCTTCTCCGACTGGAGCAGATTATTAAAAGCATTGTTGTGTCATAAATGATTGTGTGTTGTTCCACTCAACATATCTCTCGTTGAGACCCTTTGATCGATCTTTGATCACCTGGTTTCACCGGTCATGAGTCACGTTTATGTGAAGTTGTAAAAAGCTACATGAACTGGTATTGTGTTTTTTTTGAAAGGGGGCGGAAGTTTTACGTTGATTCAAGGCCCGGTTTCCTGTCTGGTGCGCAGTGCTTGTTGAAATTTACGAGGTTCAGCCGCGGCTCGCGGAAAGAAATAGAAATCCTGTGGAAAGCTCGCGCCGTGGCGCGGAGAGCCGTCTTCCTGTTCCGCGTCCGGTGTGTCAGTCCGTGTTAGATGACTTATTTCCCTTCAGCAATATGACAAACAACACTTTTTGTTCGGACTTGTCGGTCTTCTTTAATCTCACTCCATCAGTCAAAACATTATGACTAACGCTGAGCTATTATTAAGCTGGCTAACGTCTGACATACAGTACATGTGAGTAAAGAGGCTTCGCATCCCGTTGCATAAGTGTGGGTAAAGTTGAATTCATGCAGAAACAAGAGCGGCATTGACGAGTTAAAGGCAGGCGATGTGACAAACAACATATTTGGAACAGAGCACCATTGTTTGACCCATCGGCCCCGGTCGAGCGCCTCCACAACGAGTCTCTCTCTTTTGTTGGGCTCTCAGCTGTGGCACATTTGCTGCACTCAGCAGCATCCCATTTTGTTCATGGTCTGTTGAGGTTTAAGGGGACGGAGAGAGAGAGAGAGAGAGAGAGAGAGAGAGCATGTGCCGGTCTCTGTTTGCGACACGGATGATAAGTAATGAAGGGAAGAGTCATGCTTCCCTAAAGCATGGTGACTCACTGTTGACCTTTAAAAGCAGTGCAGAGGGACAATGAGTGTTTATATCGATGCTCGCTTTGTATGTGCGCTACCTCCAGCGTTGGTACATTGTCTCTAACTACATCATTAACATAACATCACATGTTACTGAGGGACACACACGGCGAAATCATCTCTCTTCCCCTGGCACTAAGCCTTCATAAAGTTGTAGCAATATTGATTTTTTTTTCCTTTACCAAAGATACAGAAGAAGAAGATTACACTTATTGATCCCTCAATTCCACTCAAGCTTTACATGTACCGGCCCCATAATCAACCACACACACACCCACATATAGAAAACACCCTGGGAACAGTTTGGTACCTTTGCTCATGGGGACCTCCGCAGTGCCCAGGATGTGAACTGGCATCCTACTGTGTCCATGCTGGACTTGAACCAACGTCTCCGATAGCCAGCAACAGCATGTTGCACAGATTAGCGGCCAGAAACCGGAAACCCGTCTTTCTCAAAACTTCAATGAACACTGTAAAACTGTAAAACATGGCCTCTTTAGCAGGAAGACTTCTGGAACGCAATTAGTGTTTCATGAGGAGACTCACCCAGGTCAGAAAACTCTGTTCCAGATATTTCACAGACCAGATTCATCAGGCTCTCCTGATGTGGATCTGCTGAGAGCTGCTGGCCGCTAGCTGCTTGAACCCTCCGTCCAGGAGCTGACGCCCTTTTCTATTTTATTCTTGCAGTGGTGAGTAGCTCCACCAGTTCTTGTGCAGTGCATTGCGGACACGTTAGCGACTAATTCAGCGGCAGAATCCTTTTTATTTTGCCTCATGCTGTCTTTTTTCAATACACGTGCCTGCAGCAACAACACATGCAGGCCTGCTCAAAATCTACACCTGACTTCCTCCCTTATCACTGCGGTGGCTTTTTGTCATGCGAGTCCAGGGCCGGTCCTAGCTATGGGCAATGTGCGGCGCCGCCCAGGGCGCATTCTCCGTGGGGGGCGCACGAACGCCCGAAAAGCAAAAAACCTCGATAATTTCGTACCGCTCATTAGTTAGCGGGCGGGCGCCCGGGAGCGGGGTGTTGACAAGGCAGAGGGGGCGTCGGACCGACCGATGGGGGCGCACGCGCATCAGGGGCGCACGGGCGGCCGTTAGGGCGCACGAGAAAATGTTTCGCCTCATGCAACTTGTATCAGTTTCAAGCAGCACCGTCGCCTCAAGAACGCGGCACGCTACCAGCTCAACGTTCTCAAAGAGACACTTTTGCCTGCAGTTCTGAAACAGCCATCGAATCGGACGGCGGCGCGTTTTTTTCTCTCGTTCGCGGGAGGTTGACGACATTGTGACTCGGATGCAAAATAGCCACGAGTCACACGACTTGTCTAGATTAGTGCAGTTGCCATGAGCTGTGACTGATGTCGGTTGCAATGCATGTGGGATGCTGGTCTGTGGACAGGATGGATCCATAGCAACAAAATAATGAGCATAAACAGCATGCAGATAACAGCAGCACTGTTCTGGCACTGCTTAGGCCTTGTTTATGTGTGTGTGTGTGTGTTTGTCCTCACACTGTATGTGGCTTCGTCTTCTACAGAGTGTGTTTGATTAATTGCATTTATTTTGCCATTTTGCTGCAGAAACATCGTTTGACACATATAAGAACAAAAACATCACATGCAGACAGAGTGGACATGAGATGTGTGGTGTGTGTGTGTGTGTGTGTTGCATGTTTATTTTAGGTTCTTTGTGTTTAAGTAGATGCTACAATCTTATCTTGTAACAGCATCCAGAATCCAACTTTAATATTCATACATAGCTGAAAAACCACATAACAAGCCAGCACGGGACATACTGTCATGGGCCACAAAGCCCTTTTGTAAAAGTGTAACCACAGAAGATGTCAGGGATCAAGCAGAGAAAACAAACCGATGCTGTTTCTCATCCCGCACCACACACACACACACTGGTTGAAACCTGCACTTGGAAACCATGCCAAAAATGGTCACTGCACTTTTTATTAGGTGTCCTAAAATTCTTGCACAGCTAATGGCTAGTTCTTAATTTGCAAACAGTGTCTAGGCCTGATTAGAAATCCACGGCTTCAATTCGGCTACAAAAAAAAATAAAAAGTGGTTTGTTGCTAGAGAAAAGAATGTCAGAAAGCACAAAAAAAATGAGTTCGGAGCCGTGACGTCGTGTGTCTACATTTCTCGATACATCGCCTCGCAAATGTATGCCATTTGGGTGGGATTACCATTTGGATGCACGAGAGAGTTGATTTTGTTTAACATATTTCAGTGTGTGGCCTCCCTCAACTGCCTGTCACTTGAATCTATCAAA
>NC_040012.1:3418784-3431837 GCF_000972845.2 Larimichthys crocea
AAGCGGAGCACAAATCGAGGACATAAATCTGGTCCTATATCAACATGTAGACCTCTGATTAATATTCATGCTTCTATTCATGATCCTGTGTGCAGAGCAATGATCGTCTACATGAAAAGGAGGGAAAGAGGCGATATACATCTCTGGAAGCGTGCCAGTGTGTATTTATAACATGTCACTCTAGAGCAGGGTTGAGATATATCGGGATGCTGCGTATTAGAAACTCTCAGCGTGCACCATGGGTGGCCCGCGCTTTTTTTTTTTGTTGTTGTTGTTTTTCTACCACCTCTTCTTCTTTCCTGCTTGTAGAGGAAACAAGCAAACGGGCGATGTGGTTTCATGATCGTAATCTAGAAGAGTGAAGATGCTCTTTCTTAGAAAGAGAGCCACAGGTGACACACACACACACACACACACATTATCTCCAGCAGAAGCAAACCTGTCCCTCATGATACTGCCACTACAATAACCTGCACAGCACCAGCATTTTGTGAATAATCATCTTTATGGCAACTCTATTATAACTTAATAGCTTATTAAAGCGTCTCCACTGGCACAGGGAGACTCATAATAATAATCCTCATGGATCTCTGGACGGCCATGAAAAGAAGAAGAAGTCTATCTGATTTGTTTCATGGAGCACAGAAAGTGATCAGCTCTTTGACGACCCCCCCGTGAGTTTCCACGCACCTCCAAAAAAAAAAAAAAGCAGACACAGGAGGAAAGACTTCTCTGCCCTGTCTGACATGCAAGCCTCAGGTCGCCCAAGAAAAGACATGCCCGTGTTGTGTGTGTGTGTGATGAAATAACAACAGTGACTTGTGTCTATTTAGAGACTCAGAGCGAACCCAGCCAAAGCACTTCTCCTGCGCGCTGCGCGCTGCTCCGGAGGAGCCGGAGCGCACATTTGAATCAGTACAAGAGTCGACTTCCTCGTTTCGGTGAGAGAGAGAGAGGGAGTCCGGGTTATATAGAGCTCTAAAAATAGCGCTGATCTAACCCAATGGGAGCCGGAGAGGCTTCGCACCGAGCGCCAACCACAACAGGCAGGATGAGTCGGCTCTGGCTCGGCATTGGCCAGGGGTGGTCTGGTAGGCGGGTGGTGCGCTTCTGAGAGCTCATTGGAGGACGTGCCGAAACGTAATGTAATCACATGGGGGTGGGTTTGTCTGTAATTTTGAATCGGGGGGGAAGTTTACAGTGCGCTGACTTTTGGAGAGTTCAGTGTTGTGCGCTCTCGGTGCGTCACACGCTCAAAACCTCCACTGGAAGCGCACGACTCCACACTTGATGATACATGCAAATACAGCCACAAGGCTCCAGCTCCAGCTCCAGCTCCTCTCTGAACACAACAGGCGTCAGGGGTTTTTCTCTCCGAGCGGCTTGATTTCGTTCCTACTTGTGGCTGCGTCTCCGGAGTGAAATGGATGTCATCCCTATGTGCAGCATCTTCCAGGAGCTCCAGATCGTGCACGACACCGGATACTTTTCAGCGTTACCATCTCTGGAAGAGTACTGGCAGCAGGTAACGAGTTACTCCCTCCATCTAAAACGCACGCAGCTTCTTCTTCTTTTTTTTTTTTTTTTTTTTTTTTTTGCGTTGCGTTGCGTTGCGTTGCGTTGTCTGAAAGAAGTGCGGGGAATGTGCGGGTCATTTACGCGGCGCGGGGAGACAAACTTGCTTTCCTCACACTGACAGCTGCGTGTGGACGTGCAAACGTCAAAGTTGTTTATGTGACTCCACGTTTAGGATTTAGCGCAACAGTTCATGTTCATGTGCTGCGTTTACAGGGGGAAGTGATGCAAGTTCCCTTAAAGACGAATCTTATTTTAATATTCTCTGAGCGCGCGGCTCTGACTTTGTTTCACTTCATGAGATCATCGTAAAATAAAAAAAATAAAAAACAAAATAGGAAATATTGTCGCACACATCCTCGGCTCGTGTTTGCGTGGAGTACAGGCAGAAATAAAAACACGCTGTGTTGCAGATTCAGCGACTGAATGGCGAGCCGTGCGTCTTTGCGCGTATCTCCTCCTCCTCCACCTCCGCCTCCTCTCTTTCCACTCTCTCTCTCTCTCTCTCTCTCTCTCTCTCTTGCTCTCTGTAACACACACACACACACACACACACAGATGAGAGAGTGACAGACTGACAGACAGAGGGAGAGAGTCTGATTTCGGTTCCAGTTTGGCTCGACAAATCGGCCCTTTGGATGACAGAACAGTGCAGTTTTATCCCGGAGACCGATGGACAGGGCGAAAGTCGCTTCTTGTTCGTAGTTAGGAAATGAAATAAGTTGAATTGGCAACACTCTTCTTCTGCTTCTATCCACCGTCTATCAGATCTCTTTGGGATTCGAGCCAAGTCGCCCTCCCAGGCATTTAAAGCTCGCCTGGGATTCATCCAGCACTGCTGACGAGAAACATTTGTCTTGACTGAATTCTCTCTCATTACCAGATTACTACAGCGTTCCCATTTTAGACATAAAGTGTGTTTGTGAGAAGTTTCCTCAGAATCCATCTGCTGACACCTCCCCACGCTTCATTCACATTCTGAATCCATGCTTGTGTTTCTGATGCTCGTCCTTCTCTTGCTGTTTCTAATGTTTCTATAAAACATGTTGAGGTTACCTCCGAGTCTGCACGCTCCTCTGATCCTCTGACGTAGGTCAGTACAACAGGCTCTGTGTTGCATACCTGCAGCCACAGAGGGATATCCCCTCCGTAGACGGCCTCATTTGAATATTTTTCTAGAGGCCTGAAGAGGCGAAACTCTTGAATAAAAGTGGAGTTTGGTGCAGAGCTCTATCGGCCGCTGCATTCAGTCCTGCTCTAATAACATTTGGCTGTAAATTGCGATCTGCTTCATTAGGAAACTGCACAGGGCCTGCCTGTCAGCGGCCTTCGTATCTGGCCTGTGCTCATTGACGGCAGCGAGTTGAGGAAGTGCTCTCTCACTTCCTTTTCAAAGAAAAAAAAAAACTAAGCCCCACAATCCACAGCAGGCTCTTGCAGTATTCATGCCAGGCTTTTTATGGACCCCCGTGAACCAGACCTCCCTCCTCTCAGTCCCCGGTGTGCTATGTTATTTCTAGCGATGCCTCTGAATGCATTATTAAATCCACATTATGCTGAATAATTGATAGATTTAAAAGATCTACAAGCACTTCCCTAACCCAATGGGGTGGGAGGAAGAGGAGGGAGGGGAAGGGGGGCTCTGTAGCATATGTAAATTTCATGACCGACCCCGACACGCACTCATGCACGCACGTAGCTGTGCAAGAGTTGGTGGGTGAGAGCACCTTGTTCTTGCATGCTCTCAGAAAGAAATGTGGTGCCTGTAATCTTCCCTGATGTGGCCTCAGAGGGCACCCTCAGAACGTACTTGACTACCCTCTGCATAGGACATTGTGTCTTACCTCGTTCCTGCGAGGCAGGAAGGAAGCATGGCCATTGGTGTTACAGCGTCACAGCGTTTCCCCCTCCTGCTGCTGCTGCTGCTAAGAATAAACCTGGTGTGTTAGAAGAACACCGGGGTTTGTCTGCCCCGTTCTAAACCGGCTTTTTCGGGTGTTTTAGGGACTTTCCAGTTGAAGACGAGCGTTGTGTTACAGGCCTCAGGCTCTGTGCACCCATGACCTCACTGCTATCTTGTCTCCACACAGACATGCCTCGAGCTGGAGAGGTACCTCCAGAGCGAGCCCTACGTCTCGGCCACGGACCTCAAATTTGAGAGCCAGGAGGACCTGTGGAGCAAGCTGATGCTCGCCTGTGGGGACAAGTCGAACGTGACGGACCCAAAGATCCCCCACATCAAGGAGGAGGAAGACAATCAGGACAGCCAGCACCTCGACGCCGGCGGCTTCAACTCCGACGCCAGCAGCGAGGCCTCGGACAGCTCCGAGGAGCTCTCCCCTACCCTCGACTTCTCCTCCGGCTCTTTGACTGACATTCTGGGAGACGGTGGCGAAGACCTGGGCTCGGCCATCATCAGCACACCGCCGTCCTCACCTGAGCTGGGCAAGGAGGTCTCTGTCACCCAGGTGTGGAGTGGGATACAGACAGTGCTGCACTCACCTGGGAAAATAAGGACTGGTGGCATGGAGAGGACCCTGGAGAGGTCGGGGGTGACCAGCGGGGAGGCGTCGCCTGACGGCAGGAGGCGAGTGCACAGGTGTCACTTCAACGGATGCAGGAAGGTGTACACCAAGAGCTCACACCTCAAAGCACACCAGCGCACGCACACAGGTAAAGACGTTTGACAGTGAGATGTTTTTATTGCTACCATGCAAATGCCATGAGTGTGCCGTCACCGAGGGAGGGCAGGGTGGAGATGATACCGCCCTGACAGGTTATGACATCATGCTTTTAGAGCACTTTTCGCAACATCAAACTTATCTGAAGAGTGAAAACCTCCCAAAAGTGCGAACTTGGTTGTTGAAAGTGCTGAAAACGCTCCCACATACTTGGAATAGTTTGTCAGGAGGAATGCCCTCAACTGTGACCTAATTCACACAGAGGAACGTGACTTCACGCAAGCGGGGGGGGGAGGGAGACAGGCAGAGACAGGATGGGGGCGGGAGGGATGCTCTTTTGTGGCCTGAGCAGCACCCGGAGGATGTGGATCCTGAAAACAAATCAACAGTTCTCAGATTTCACCATGGGAAACGAAAAAAAAAGTCGCCCGTTTGCATTCACAGTAAAGAAGAGAGAGAAATTATGGGAATCTGACATTTGCAGCGTTTGGTCCGGGGGTTCAAATGTGAGCCGTTTCCCTCGTCACCTTTGACCTCTTGCCAAGCTGTGCCGCCCATTAGCAGAGGCAGTCACATTCCTAGCATCTCTCGCCGACCATGTTAGCCACATGGTTAATGGCCTTTAGGGCCCGTTAGGAACAGTCTCTATTTTTTCCTGCAGCTCTCCTCTCTCCCCCACCATTACATAAGCCGTCTACTCGAGCAGCTCCTTAAAGCTGCATACCACAGCTCTCAAGACCCACAAGGCACGAGGTTGTTTTTCTCTTCAACTTCCCAGCAGTCCAGACCAATCTGCTTAGCAGCTACTTAGGACGGGACTGGAGATTTTCTCTGAAATCAGCGCTGTAAAATCTCACGGATAAGTGAGAAATGTAAATATTAGTTACGTGTTCGAGGATTTCCTCTGATATTTTGATTGAAGGCTCAAAATTACTACAATCATAGCACCTGTCGGAGGGCAAAATGAAGTAGATGAGGATGGTTTACCTGACAAAATCTGTCTGCTCTGTGTTTTAGAAGTACTGAAGGGTGAACTCTTTAAAAACCTTGTGCATGTGCAGAAATCTCTCAACAATGACATCTTCTATCTCTAAAGAAGGCACTTCCGGCTAAATGTTAATGCTTTATCCCCTTGTGATATTTGCAGGTGAGAAGCCCTACAGGTGTTCATGGGAGGGGTGCGAGTGGCGTTTCGCACGAAGCGACGAGCTCACCAGACACTTCAGGAAGCACACCGGAGCGAAGCCATTCAAATGCAGTCACTGCGACAGGTGAGAGCACGCCGGAAAAAAAGCCATTTAGACGCTCACGATAGCTGACAGCGTAGCCTGGCTGACCTTCAACAAATACCAAACTGGAAAAAAGTCTGATTGTCAACATTACAAGCAGCCAAGGATTTCTTTTTTCTCGGTGCTCAAAAATAGCCTCTTAAACAAAGTGCTGATTTCATGCCTCCTTCAAAAGATTTCCAGACTTCCAAAAAACCACAGTGAGGCTGTAATCCCCGTCTCTTTACCTTTTAGTGCTCAGCGCTCATTCACCGACAAAGACCCACCACTTATGTATGCAAAATGGTTCAGCCAAATGACATGTTAGGTAGAGGGATGAATGAGGGTCAAGGATGGGCTGATGGAAAGTGGTCAAGGTCGAGGGTTTGAATGAAAAGAGAGTCGGACAAACAAACCGAATGTGGGACGGTTGATGAGTAGAAGCCAGAAGGCGTTTCAATGAGCCATTGAAGCTTTATCGTCCGCCACGCGGTTCTTATAATGACACTTAATGAAATTAGACAAACATAGATAGGTTGTGACAGGAAACCGGTTGACATAAACATCGTGAGTTCGGAGAAACAGCCCATCTATGAGAAACGTCTGACATATATTATACTCTACTGGTGGAAACAAACAGATGGCGAAATGCTGCAAAGTCACCGTTGCCGGGACTTTAATCTACATAAAATCCAATTTTAACAGTGTAACTGTTGATTGTGCTAAACATAATTGGGAAAAAAAAGGTTGATTAACTAGTTTCGGTTGCTTCTATATATTAGAAATAGCCCATTTATTCACTAGTTTCGGTTGCTTCTATATATTAGAAATAGCCCATTTATTCCTATTTGTCTATTTCAAGGGTCAAACCATCTTGAATAATGCAAGAATTCTCAAAATAATGGAGGTCTTCTGATACATTATGATATATTCTGGATGTCCATCAACTGAAATCTCTCTGTCCTCTCTCCTCAGGTGTTTCTCCCGTTCGGACCATCTGGCGCTGCACATGAAGAGGCACATCTAAGATGGCCTCTGCGTGGAGAGCTCTGTGGGATGATTCTGGTTGATTGTCCTGACCTGTTGTGGGGGATCAGCGAGGCCGGTGTGTCCTGGGAGCGTTAACAGGGACACCGCCGTGTTCCAGTCAGTGGAAAAAGATGAAGCAACGCAGGCTATTATTTGCACCATACTTAGTGCCTCCAACACCTCGCTGTGGAGATTGCTCTTGAAAGGCTTTTTTTAACGGAGGAGTGGGAGGGCGGGGAGAGACTTGGACGAAATGTTTAGAGAAAAAAACGGGAAAAAATCTGGGCTGGACGAGACGGGAAGAGACTCTTCTGTATGGTGTTCGATGCTTTTTTCCTGGAGGATTATGGGACTCCGGCAGGGGTGCCGTTTCCTCCAATGACAGTGTGTTTGCCTGTGCGCATGGGGACTGTGAGTGCCTGTGACTGGATGCCTGTGCTGGCTTTATGGAGCGGATGGAGCTTGCATTGTGGAACTGCGAGTGAATGACACGGAGAGGGGGGGGTGGCGTTACGCGAGGGAGGTTTTTTCTGTGGGTGATGTTTGTGGTCTCACTGAGAATGAATGCAAGGGTTCTGTCTGTGCTGTTTGAGTCTGTTGGGCTGTGGACGGGGACGTAAATAAAAAAAGAAAAGGGGGGGGGGGGGGGGTTGTTTGGTTCAAGCTGATTTGCTAGAGAGCGCCCTCTTTCCGCCCGGAGGCGGAACTACAGCTCCCCGATTCAAACGCGGGAGGTCGTTTTGTTTAGTGCAGCTATTAAATGTGCAATGTATTATGTAGCCTGTCTCAAAAAAAACATACACGCTATAAAGCTCATTTTGTTGTCCATTGTGTAAGCTCTGTATCTAAAAAAAAAAAGAGAAAAAAAACAAAAAACAACGGTTGTACACAAACAGTTATTGCCATTATAACAGAAGTTGCATGGGATCTGGGGATGTGTTGCTCACCTGTTTGCTTATAGGACAACAAAATTCCATTCGAGAGCAGCTACCTTCATATTACTCAATATCATAGTATTGTACAAAACACATAAGGCAGTCATTTTGTTGTTTTTCTTTTTCTTGATGAGTTGGGGATACCACTATTGCTTGGCAACTGTCTTGATCATGGGATTTCTGTTCCTTCTTCTTCACTTTTGCTCTTCTTCTTTCGTTCTATCTGTAAATGCACTGTTGACCTTACTGATGCCTTATGTAAGTGGCCTTGTCCTGTTAAATAGATTTCTCTCTCTCTCACACACACACACACACCAAACGGGGGGTTGCGAATGCACTAGTGCGTTTATTGAATTGCTTTATAAAAGGCTCTGATCCATACAGTCGCACCTTTGCCCCTTTTTGTCTCGCGACAGACTCCTCTAAACTCCTGAATAATAATAATAATAATAATTTAAAAAGAAAAACTATATATCAGCTTCACAGTGACTGCCATTTTTACATCTCTGTGCATTATTTGATGAATATTTATCATAATCAAAACTAAAATCCTTCAAAAAATGACCCCGGTCTGAGACAGAATTGTAGAGCACTTGGAAAAGCAATTCAGTTTTGTAAAGGTTTTACTACTATGTAGTATAAGGTGGTGTGGATGCACTTCAGATGGACTGTAACTTGCTTTCAAAAAGGTACAGAGTCTTGGAAATTTGTTCTCATGAAATGTGGCACCAACGTGGTGGCAAATTAGGATTTACCGCAATTTACAGTACGCTGTACGGGCCATTTCTATTTGTTCATGTGTCAAAAGCTTACAGTCTTTAAAGAAAAAAGGAGGTTTTCCTTTTTACAATAATGACGACATTCTCAATCATGAGTCTGTTTTGATGTTGTATGTTTTGTCTCGCCCTCAGGGTGACTCAGTATCTTTACTCAGTCCTGGTTTAAACAACCCGTGATCTGACTGAACGGTACCAAAAAACCGGTCGAACCAGTTCAGCCGAGCTGTGTGCTGCAGGTCTAGAGGTTTCTGTCTTGCGTCTGCAGGTGAACTGTGATGAGACCAGGACCAGATGTATGTCTGTACCAACTTCACTATATGCATGTTTTAACTTCAGTTACTGTACATGACTTCAACGCACTCCTCTGTGGGTTGATCAAATATTTCAAGCTTTTCGAGTTTACTGAAAATCCCTTCAAGTTTCACAATTGGATAAACTCCGTCACCATTTTCCCGATTTCTAGGAGACATTTTGGAGCCACAGTGTTTTTACTGGTAATATGTTTTGTGGAAAAGTAAAAGTAAGATCTTGTCTGCTTTAAGGATATGGCTGGTTTCAGTGGTCATAAACCTTGTGGATGTCTGTCACTCAGACAGCCTTGTTGTAACTCAACAACTGTACAGGTGAACCTGGTCAACATTAAAGAAAGTCCATACACTGAGAAATGTCAAAAAATGCAAAGATATGTACATTGTAAACTAAGAGAATTTTGTAAGGAAGCTTCTATTTTGAAAGGGTATGGGACCAAAAACAAGTGTAGTGTGTTGTTTCTAAAAAATGAACCAATAAAGACAAAGAGGCTGAAGAATTATTGTAAAATAGACACACTCCATTCTCCTTCATTTGCTTCTGTAACATCTCTGTTTTTTTATTTCATTTGGAGAAATGTAGAGCAAATGTACGTTTAAGAAAAAGAGAAAAAAAAAAAGGCATCAATTGCGTATACACCTGTGGCCTATCTTCTTTCAAGAAAAAAACAAAATCAAACAAAAAAAAAAAAACATTTTCAGACGTGAATTGTTCCAGACACTTGAATTCTGGTGCCCGTTAAGTGTTAAGTTTTTTTTTATTTGCCATGTGATTTCTTTCTCTTGACTTTTCAAAGACCTGCGAAGACACCCTATCTTTAGCTAGAGAATCTTTATTGGATAAATCATGGAGACAAAAAAAACAAAAAACAAATATGAGGCTCTATTTTTGTTTGTTTTATGGCATAACAAGATTTTTTCATTTGAAATTGTTTTGTAAAATAGTTTCTGTATGAATGTATTTTTTATTGGAAAATCGATAAAAAGAATTTATTGGATCTACATGTGGTTTTTGTTTTCTTTCTCCTCCAGCCCTCCCAGGACACGTTCAACCAGGAAGTCTCTGTTTATGGGATATTAGATTCCCAAAGGAGAAATGATCTGTCACCCCCCCCTCCTTTCCCGTTCCCCATAGGGGTCAAATAGCACCATACTTGCAGAGATTCAGTGACTAGAACGTCAGATGGCAGTCGTCCGTAATTCTTTACATTAAAGGATTCCAGTTGGGGTTTTATTTGCCTAGTGTTGATCATCGACACTACCAGTAATAACATAGCCTGGAATTATTTTATATTTTGGGTAGCAAACCCATTAAAAAAACATCAGAACCAACAATGTGTTAGTCTGTCTACAAGTACTTTCAGACTTCCTTAAACCTGTCTATGACTCAGCCCCGGCCCATTGATTCCTAAAAGTTCCAAAAACAGCTGGACACTGTCGTTTTACTCAAACAAGAGTAAATCGTGCATTTTTTCGGGACTATTACCAGCAGTGGATGAATCCACAATTGTTGCTCTCGTGAGTATTTGGACCAGCAGGACAGTGTATGTGGGACTGAGTCAAAATAAACTACAGTGTGTGTTCCTGGTAATGAAGGAAGTGCAAGAATGTAGCTCATTGATGTGTTTTTAATAGTGTTTGGACAAGACGGAGCTCTACGACACAGAGGAATAAGATAATAAGAACGAGATTGGATCATAAAAAAGATATATTGGCACGGACAGTTCTGTGTTGGTTTTGGTCTTTTCGTGAGATTTGTTGATAATAAGAAAACGCAGACTATCATCAGATTTGATGAGGATTGCAAAGATGGGACGACTGAAAGATCTCTGAAGGGAAAACCAGCGAAGCCTGAAACACAAGCCGTCGGATCATAAAGGTTTCCAACAAATCCCAGATTAGACGAACTTATATGAAAGAGAAAATGAAGGCAGGCTGTCCATCGGTTTGCTCTCTGACCTATGAAGTGTAGTCGATTCCCTACAATGAGGGATAACGTAAGCTTGTTCACTCAGTTATAAATTCAAATAAGATGTTTTAGGATACACTTAACACTTTAACCTCCAGTTTTCTGTCTTAGATCCCAGTAAGTGTTTCCATGGCCAAAGATTTGACCCAAGTCATAATAAAATGGATTTATCCTTTAAATATAGTAATCACATGATCCAAATCTCCCTATAGAAGCAGCTGGGATGCATGAAGCATATACAAATCGGGTAAAAGTTTTGTTTATTCTTACAGATATATTCACGATCAGTACGCCGAGATGAAAAGCTTACCCCGGGTTCGACATAAGAGCAACGACGTGAGCTGTTTTGCTGTAATGCGCATTGTGAGGACAATCTGTTCTTCTTGCTCCAGCCAAGAGAGCCGAGTCTTCATCTTACTCTCCAAGAAATTTATGCAAATTAAGTTGTGCCGCAAACAAATCCCCGATAAGAGCTCTGCACACTACACAGACAAATAGCCTCTTCATCTCCGATTGCAAGCACAAAGTGCCTCAGCTTTAACACTGCTCCACCGCGTCTGCCACGCTCTGCGCCCCAAAGCCCCTAAATAATTGAAGCCCTCTCTAGAGTTTTTCTTTTATTATTTTCAAAGACATATTTATTGGTATTTTTATTCAGATTGCCAGAACTAAAAACTGTGCAATATGATAAAATAAACACGTGAAGAAAGAGAATAAGTAAGACCGTGAGAAGGAGATGAAGTAAAGAAGAGTCATATTTATTCACTTGAATAGAAACCCTCTCCGTAAACTTCCCGGCAACAAGAAATCTCCCAGAAATGACTGCAGCAGACAAAAGACAAAAACTCTTAGCTCCGTCTTTCGAAGGATCTCGTGCGCCCTGCAATCATTGGGTTGGGTGTTGGTTTCTCCAACTATTGGATCAATTTGGCACTGCCGCATTGTCAATTATTTTGTGGACACAATAACATTTGTATCAATTAAATATGCATGACCGTGACAGACTCGTACTGGCCTTATTTTTTTTTTCCCACAAAACCTATTAGGCTTCCCACTGTGCACAATTAGAGACAAGCGCGGTACTCTGGTTTGGATAATTTAGTGGTAAAAGTGGATCTTTTTCCTGACAGAGAACTTGAACATAGATGCTTTTTTTGGGAGGAATATATGACAAGTTTACGTGAAAGAATACACCCTCTCCCACTACACGGACACTTATTAAAGTTTAGTGAGGCGTTAGAAACAGTGGAGCTGTTATAATGGGATGGTTTTTTTAAGATATACCTTTTTAGATGCACCTTTCAGCAGTCAATGGAGTATTTCTAGACACTGTATTCTTTAAGAGTCCATGCATTGCATAAAACTGTAAAGCCTGGCAGCCTAGAGTCCATGCATTGCATAAAACTGTAAAGCCTGGCAGCCTGGGTATTAAACCCCAAAATGTTTTTAATGCAGAGCGATCAACTGGAAATTCGTAACCATATTTATTGAGATAGCCAATAGAGAAAGACTTGTGGGACTAACTTTTGGTGTCAATGTCGGCCCATGAAATCAGGTGATAGTGAAGATCTTGGTGATGATGGGATGTGTGATACTGAAAGACTGAACTATAAAATATCTTTCATTCTTCATTCTGTGTTCAACAACTGTGGTTTCCAGAAAAAAGAATATGAAGCTCACTGTCGATCGAAGCTTGCAAGTTTTTAAATTAAAAAATGGTCAACAGAAATGCAACAAATTTCTGCAGAGCATCCCAAACCCCATGGAAATTTTGGACGAACAACGGTAAAGTTTTGGTAAAAAATTATGGGGTGCCGTTTGTAAAGCGTCTCGCTCTGAAAATAACAGCAACATTTTGTCACATTTAGCTAAAAACAATGTTTAAAAAACTGGTTTGAATTTTTGAGAGTCACGGTTGGGATGCCCTGCAGAATTGTTGCATTTCGTTGACCATTTTTTAATTAAAAACTGCAAGCTTCGATGACAGTGAGCTTCATATCTTTTTTCTGGAAACAGTGGTTGAACACAGAATGAAGAATCAAAGATGTTTTTAAGTTCAGTCTTTCAGTATCACACATCCCATATCACCAAGATCTTCACTACACTGATTTCATGGGCCGACATTGACACCAAAAGTTAGTCCCACAAGTCTTTCTCAATTGGCTATCTCAATAAATATGGTTACAAATTTCCAATTGATTGCTCTGCATTAAAACATTTTGGGGTTTAATACCCAGGCTGCCAGGCTTTACAGTTTTATGCAATGCATGGACTCTTAAATAATACAGTCTAGAAAACTCCATTGACTGCTGAAAGGTGCATCTAAAAAGGTATATCTAAAAAAACCCATCCCATTATAACAGCTCCACTGTTTCTAACCCCTCACTAAACTTTAATAAGTGTCCGTGTAGTGGGAGAGGGTGATTCCTTCACGTAAACTTGTCATATATTCTTCCCAAAAAAAGCATCTATGTTCAAGTTCTCTGTCAGGAAAAAGATCACTTTTACA
>NC_040012.1:3431847-3435436 GCF_000972845.2 Larimichthys crocea
CCCATGGAAATTTTGGATGAACAACGGTAAAGTTTTGGTAAAAAATTGCCTGATTGTTGTCTTGGGTTTCTTTTTTACATTTTCTAAATTCATTTAACCACTGAATTTTATTCTCTGCAAATTCTACTTTTCCAGTGACTGTCTAAAAGATGTTCAAACCTCTTTTGACACTGCTAGGAATGTTATTCTGTGGAATACCAGAGTTTTATTGTAACAAACCCATAAACCATTCGATTTAAAAGATTAGTAATGTCAGAATTGGCTTTTTAAAAAGCCACTGTGTGTAAATGTGTTTGTGTATGTAGAATGTGAACTCTTGTTTGTCTTTTTAACCTGAACTCGACCTCCCTGACCAGATTGCCCACAACAAAACCTGCTTCTCCAGTTCCTGCCTGAGTATCTGACTTTCACTAACTCTACGAGTCTAAACTGAAGGAATCATTTGAGATGAAGTTATTAGTGATTCAAGGCCAATTCATTTCATTTTATTTGAGGGTGTGAATGTATTCATTTCAGGGTAGGAATTATCAGTTTGTGCCTTTGGTACCTGAGAGCTTTGTACACATCTGATAAGCATTGGTTTAAATGTTTCCCTTTTAAATCACCTGGTTTGTAAGTACCACAGTTACCATCAGGGATTCAAACCTCTAACCTTGGCAGGGTTAACGCTTTGCTCGTCTCATTTGAATCTCTGCCCCAGTTGAAGATTTAGCAAACAGTATTCAGAGCGTGTATTCGTACTCGGAGCTATTGGTGAAATGAATGAGGACGTTCAAGGTTGACCAGGAGAACAAGATCTTCCCCAGAGCCAGGTTTCACCACATGCACATACAGTATGTATACACACACACACACACACACACACACACACACACACACACACACACACTCCTCCCCCTCCTCAGAGCTCATATGTCCTGTGGCCCTGGAGGGGGCTGCTTGTTAAACCAGACAGAAAGTGGAGGTCAGTGACCCCCGCATGGAGATGGTAGTCCGTCAAGTCCTCGTCACCTGGGAACCTTCCAGATGGTTTTCATTCATATCCAACCACAAAAAGCCCGAGACTCCTGCAGTTGCATTTTTACACGTTCACCAATATGGCAGAGTGGAAATTTTGTTGCTCTCCAGTGCTTTATAATGCTGCTTTCACATTTGGGCAGTTGGTTGTTGTTTTGTCCGGTGACTTTGAATAAGTGCAACGACAAAAGACCAGCAGAATCTCTAGATCCTGATGACCCTGGATTTAAAATATCCGTCTCTAAGAGCAGAGCTCACAGGAGTGAAGAATGACATCGTGAAATTCAACATCTCTTTCCTAGAAACAATATTTCTCAGATAATCGAAAGAACGCGCAGTCAACTGTTTTTATTTTGGTGTTATTGATCGCTGGTTTTAAATTTCAAGATGACCAAACATTAACGCTAAAAGAGTGCACCATAATCAGAACTGTGATGACCAAGTGGAACACAACACACAACACGGGAAGTGACTTTAGAAGAAAGAAAAATACCTTCAAGGTTCAGCTTGCACAGTCCTCGCACCTGTGTGTCTTTTTATGCCTTATTTCTATGAGTCATACGCGTCTTCTACCTTCCACCATAAAACTACCTGAAGGTTAGACAAGTCATGCACACCAGCTTTTATGTTTTTTACTTTTTATGTGCACTGTATATTTGTGAATTTTTATGAACAATTTTACCATATTTATATATTCATGTTTTATTATGTTGTATGCTTTATGATGAGTTTTATGTTTCTGTAGGTCAAAACAAAGATTTAGTTTTCCATCCGGCACCTGTTAAAGCTTTTGTAGACGTGCGCAACTACATGAATTTCCAGGAAAATACATTTTACATTAGATTTTTTATAAGCTCTACAGTGTCTCGGATCTATTAAATGTCAAACTGTCTGCTCGGTCGCTTTCCCGCCTGTTGACGGGCAAAGAAAAAGATGTCGTCCTTCTGACACAGAAAGTATCAGGAAATAATATATATCGGTTGAACTGTGGAAATAAATCCTTCTATGGTCACACTGGGGGGGGTTCACTCTCCCTGCATATGATGCATTGAGGACTGAAAAGCTTTTCCAGCCCGTATGTACACAGACAGTGATGAAGAGGTCTAGAGGTTTGAGGGGGCCGGGGCTGTGGCCAGACTCTGGGTTTGTTGCCTGATGGATGGGCATTCCTCAGCCTTCCTCCCCCTCTCTGTAGCCCCCATCTCGTCCTCCCCTTCCCCTGCTCTCTCCTCCCCTAGGTGATGAACAAGCTCATTACTATGGCCTACTGATAAAAGGAGGCCATTATCTTTTCACGGTGCACTTTGAACTCCGACAAAGGAATCTACTCCTCCCTGTCTCCAACTTCTGGTTATGTAATTCAGTCATAGGTGGCTCGCTGCCAGTGTTTTCAGTGCACCCCCGCGCTGGAATCTTCTCCAAGATACTGTCATGGCCACATGCACAGGATTCTAGCTTGTCAGTGAACCAAGTCTATCTCTATTTCTATCCTGCCATGATGCTTCTGTCAACAGAGGTGAGGTCTGTCATCGTTGGCATTAAAAAAGACCAGTAGCATTACATACTGTGAACAGAAGCACCGAGGCAGACCTTTATTTATGTAATCCTGCCTGTTTTTATGTGCACATTTCATCATGGTGAAGGTTTTCTTATTTTCTAATCTCCTGCCATCTCATTAAAACCATTTTTACTTGTTCGAGCAGCATAACACTTTCTTTCCCACAACTCTTTTATCTGTGAACCTTTATTTTGGGGGTTTTACTTGATTTAATTCTTGTATTTTCTTTAATTGCCTGATTTATTGGCCTCAATCCTCAAAATGTTTTAATCCTGGTTCAACCATGTAAAGCACTTTGCATAAATAATGTCAACAACGCCAAAATATGTTACGTGGGCTACTTTTTATTGTCGTTTCCTCACAGCCAAGGCACTAAAGCGAGCCGCTGCCTGATTTGTCTTACAGATTTGACAAGAGGTTATTATCCAATAATCAGTTTGCTTGTTTCTGTCAAAACATCATAACAGACTTGCATGTAAACTTCTTTTTTTTCCATCTAGCTGGACCTCCCATGTTTGTTTTGTTTTTTTTAACACTTCAGGACTTCCCCTGGTGGCACCGTTTTTAACGTCACCATGAAGTGTGGGTAATTCCCTCAGGCAGAGACCTGATGATTCAACAGTGGTACAACCATCACACACACACACACACACACACACACACACACACCAGCAATACGTTACAGACACTCCAAGGAATACAGGAGTGAGTGTGACATGGTGAGGATGTGAATTTTTCATGCTTGCAGGAGGAGAAGCCCGCAGGAGCACACCGAGGCTTTTTGATTCAATTCATTAGGAAGAGCAGTTAACAGTGGACTATGAAGCAGCAGCTGGGCTCGGATTTACATTTTGTGGAAGGTGATTTCCTCATTTCATCATCTGACACACCTGATCCTGTGTTTTAATTATTTAGATCAGGGGTCTCCAAACTACGGCCCGCGGGCCACATCCGGCCCGCCTAAACAATTGGAGTGGCCCACTTAACGATCCCAAACAATCCCTCTAAACATGG
>NC_040012.1:3435446-3500446 GCF_000972845.2 Larimichthys crocea
CACTAAAGCGAGCCGCTGCCTGATTTGTCTTACAGATTTGACAAGATGTTATTATCCAATAATCCGTTTGCTTGTTTCTGTCAAAACATCATAACAGACTTGCATGTAAACTTCTTTTTTTTTTCCATCTAGCTGGACCTCCCATGTTTGTTTTGTTTTTTTTAACACTACAGGACTTCCCCTGGTGGCACCGTTTTTAACGTCACCATGAAGTGTGGGTAATTCCCCTTAGGCAGAGACCTGATGATTCAACAGTGGTACAACCATCACACACACACACACACACACACACACACACACACCAGCAATACGTTACAGACACTCCAAGGAATACAGGAGTGAGTGTGACATGGTGAGGATGTGAATTTTTCATGCTTGCAGGAGGAGAAGCCCGCAGGAGCACACCGAGGCTTTTTGATTCAATTCATTAGGAAGAGCAGTTAACAGTGGACTATGAAGCAGCAGCTGGGCTCGAATTTACATTTTGTGGAAGGTGATTTCATCATTTCATCATCTGACACACCTGATCCTGTGTTTTAATTATTTAGATCAGGGGTCTCCAAACTACGGCCCGCGGGCCACATCCGGCCCGCCTTAACAATTGGAGTGGCCCACTTAACGATCCCAAACAATCCCTCTAAACATGGCCTATTTTTTAAAAAATTGCATTTTCCTATTATAAAATATCCACACTTAATGATTAAGCTTGGCATTCTAATTAAAATCCACCTTATTTACGAACTATTTACAGTACTAGCTAATTTTCATCCCCTCACACAATGGTATATTCCAACGTGACTTTGCTCGTGATCAACTTCCGCGCAGTCTGCCCAGGGAATTCAACCCGGCGGGTCAGGGATGATCCCCTCGTAGGACCTCTCCCTGACGCTGGCTGGCCTCCGCGGGCGCATTTCCTCCGCGACTGGCTCTGGTTCGGCTTGGAAAGGCTCAGGGGCGGAGGTGGCTCACGACTCCAGCTTTACAGCGCCCTCCTGCCCGGACCTCACCGCTTCCCGGTGCCATAGACTTAGTGCTCGCTGCACCCTCTCCGCGACTGTCGAATCGCAACTTATCGCAACTTTCACTTCCCCCCGCAACAAAATCGCAGCAAAAATGTAATTTTTTTGAAAACCTGATGCAACATCAGGGATTTTAGGCCGCAACTATTTCAAAAAAGGCCCGCGAAATCCTAGTGGGACTGATATCATTTCAGTTATAGAATGACCCCGGCCCCCCATCACAGAAAGGCAAGTTGATGTGGCCCGCACCGAAAAAAGTTTGGGGACCCCTGATTTAGAGAATACGGCACAAACAGATTATAATATGCATAAGTATGTTTTCATTAGTGTATAATCACCAGAAAATAAGAATCACGAAGGTTTTGTTACCTTAGAATGAGACTGCGGGTCCCCTCCCACACTGACCAGCATTTTTTCCGTGTGTTTTCACAGCCACCATAGTTTCTCCTTCATGCCAGGAAGTTTTTGTTGTTACCTTGTTGTATCCTGCAGTAAATTATGAATCACACAGGTACAGGATGATTTTTAATGCTAACAATCACAAAATGTCTCCAGTATGAAACCTTCATATTTCATGTCTGAATGATAACAGATCAGATAAACCTCAAAGGATCCGTGACAGAGGGAGAGTAACAGGTTCACACATCCATAAAGATGCAGTCACAGCCCTGAAACAAGCTACTTTTTATGCAGCTGACAGTCATATAATCATTTTTCACAGGCTGTGATACTCACTGTGCTGACGAATATTATTCAGCGACAAAATGACCTTGTTGACAGTCACCCAACGACAACACGAGACACCTGCAACATGTTTGACTGCAAACAAAAATGAATCACGTTCCAGAGATTTCTACCTGCTATGAACCTGAATATTTCTCTTATTAATAAAAAAAATAAAAGCCAAACATTTTCATAATTTAATCTTATGGCACAGTAAGAAATCACATTAAACCTTAGTGGAAAATGTTGGTCCCAGTTTTATTAAAAAGATACAATGACGTTAACATTTCTGCGACTTTTGAAAACGGGTGTAAATACTCAGCCTTGCTCCAAAATACGACATCCACCTCTTGAAAAATGTAAAATCCTTTTGCCAGGAAATGAAATTATGATGTAAAAAATGACTGTGAGCCGCGAGTTAACCTGCATAATATCAACACGCCTAAGGACGTGAACATGTAAATGTTTTAAGAACGGGGAGATGAACTGAAAATACAGTCTCTACATGCAGAAGCATTTTGGCAACAGCGTGGGTCCCCAAAGCCAGAGCGGTTGCCATGGGCTCCATTTGGCAGCAGGGGTGCTGCGCTGTCCTTAAAGTAACCCTGAGTGTCTCTGAGCAAGACACTGAATTCATTTGCTAAGTGTGCGTTCATTCGACACGAGTTATAACTTCATGTCAAGAGTTCTATAACCATAATTCTGTCTGAAAATTGATATTTAGACCATCAACATATGCTGTGTAAGCAGACCGTGACGTCACTGTTGTGATCCCTGAGGATTGTTGACTTCTCCACTTCATGTGCACGTGACGCTGTTGTTTTTTTTCATCTACAGTGAATTCTGGATTCATTTCAATCAAATCAGAGTTGGTGATTGTTGGAAGGACTAGGAAATTATGTTTAGACATGGTGGTTTTCACTGGACAGCGACTATATATAGCTGTCACTCACAATAACAATCTACGTCTGTCAGCGGACGTACTTTGGCCTTTTGCGATTCATTTTGATCAGACGAGTGTTGGTGATTGTTGGAAGAGCTTCTATTGTTCACGGACGCCGGAGCACGGTACATAAATTCAGCACAGAGCAGATCTTGCGGGGAAGGGGATCGACTACAAAATACAAAATAAAACCCTGGTTTATTTTCAAAATAAAATACAATGTGTTCACCGCGGATCGAGTTTCATTACAAGAACACGTCATAATGGGTGGGGCCGACCTGAAGTCAACAGGTGAGGGCTTTTCAGGCATTATCATTGATGACACCTCACATCCTTTTTATAAGGACACCAGAAAAAAACCATTGCAGGAGTCAGAGAGACTACAGCCGGCAATATCGCAAGATCTCGTGCGTTCTCGGGACGCTCGGTAGCCGGCAGAGACGCACCTGAGCGCATCACAAACAGATTATGTGTGAGTTGGCGGACGGCGGAGTACGCAGCCGTTCCGCATGCAGTGTATTTTCGGGGTAACAAAGATGGTTTTGGTGAGTTTTATTTTGTTGTAAGTGTTTCACGATTATCTGAGAGGTAAAATTAGAGTCAGTCGGCTGTGGCGCCCGTTGTAAAAAATATTGTTCTCATCATCAAAAATGAATTCATGAATTGAGAGCGCTGTCCTTTGGGGCCTCTGCTTTGTTTGATGTCAAGTTCTAATGTTCAGTAAAATAATTGTCACCTGTACATGGTCAGGCCTGAGAGGCGAAAAAGTTGCATGACCTGCTGCCCGTGAGGCAAACGTTGTTGTGAGTGCACAGCAACAATCAAAAGCAATGTGTGCATTTTAATCCTTTAGACTATAAAAGTGTAAAAGTCTAGAGAGACATGTTTTCGATTGACGGGGGGCGCGTACACCTCGTGTTCAAATCATGCCCTTGTGACTGACTGCTACACTCTCAGCTCAGGTGCGACTCACCGCGCGTATGAATGTGGAAAAATTGAAAACATAACGCCTTGTGAGCCGTCATCAAGGTCACTGCAACTTTTCTCTCCTCTTCCACAAAATAAAATCCATAAACACACCCCAAACTACGACGCGCACACACACACACACGAAGTAAGAGCTCACACCTCTTTCCCTGAAGGTTTGTGAAGCCCTGTTTGAATTCACCTATCACCATGACAACGACTCTCTCTTTACCGGCTGTGCCCGTGGGAGGTTTTCGCCCAGCCTTTTCTAATTTCACACTGTGTGGATATCTCCATTCAGTAATTACAATCCCATCCATTCTCATTTTCCCTGTCCAGACAATGTGCCCTGGATATACACACACACACACACAAAAATGTCTCTTGCCTCTGCACACACACTAACCTGGCACGAACACACACTAGTTTAGACCCCCCGCGTTCTCCGACACCTACAGAAACAGAGGGGAGTGTGTGTGTGTTTCTGAGTGTGTGTGTGTGTGTGAGATAGAGGTAGAGAGACAGATGTGAACTGTCACGACTCCCAATTCACCGACGCGCACAATCGCATACAAGCACATCTCTCTCGAAATCCAATTACGAGACAACCTCCAGCCTGTAAAGTTGCGCTCGTTGTTGTAAAAAAAAAAAAAAAAGTTCATAATTGCAAAATAACAGCAACTCAAATCAAGATGATTTGTCTTGCAAATAGGTACCGACAGATAACCAGTGAGAGCCGAGACAGAAATAAGTCAGCGAGGCGTGAAGAGCGCCCTGATCGGACGTTCACAAACGTAGTTAAGAACTCAAATACAAATGGGAGGATTTATTTCAGGCACCCAGAGTTCCAAAAAAACTAAAGTCCCATTCATTCTCTCCTGAAGGGGAACGCACACTGATGCATGTCAAAACACCTGCACCGATCCTTATGTAAGCCTACACACCTGCGCCGGCTTGACAGTGTTCTGATGAGCTGACACCCCTCAACCTGTTAGGATAGTCCTCTTCCCGGTGTCAACGCGTGTCAGCTCGCTAGAAAAGCAGCATTTTTATCGCATTTGCTTTCCAGGTTTGGCAGCTATTGTACATCGACTACTTCCTCTGTCTGTATGATGGCTCTGGTAACGTCTAAACGAAGTGATGCTCTGCAACGCGGGCACTCAGATCTTAACCTCAGGGTGTTAATTAATTAACGGGCACCTGGAGTTCAGAATCGCATGCTCAGGTTCTCAATGCACAGAGCATCTAAGTCTTACTCAGGTATCCACAGTTCATTTCTGTTCTTTTGCTGATTCCTGTTGATCCTGCTGATCACATGAGCATCACATTTGCATAACCTGACTGCATGTAAATTGTTGCCGCTGTGCGGTCAGACTTGATCTCTTTCACCTCACTGTGCAAACAGTGACAAACATTACGGCATGCACCTGAAGCCAAAACACACTGCGACACTGATCAGCTGTTTCTGTTCCGACAGCCTCCTCGTCGCTCCCGTGACTCTGTAACAGTGACAGACCTGATGTAACCTTCCTCACATTAATACACAAAACAAACAGAAATTTCATATTTGCATCATGTTATCTGCATTGTTTTTCACTGTTTGGGATGCTCTTTAAATTTTGTCATCCTGTTGCTCTCTCGTATTCTGGCTGGAAACAATAACAAACAAATTGCAGTTCCTCAAACGTCCACTTGAGGCTTTCCATAAGTCCCCATGTTCAAATGTCAACATGTTTACAACCCGGTACAGAAAGGTTTTGGTCTCTGTAGCTAATTTCCCCGTTCATAACAACTGTACTGAGGGTGAATTTATATATATCAGATCATATTAAGGCTTAAAGTTGATTGACAGGTGGGTGGCTTCACAGGTGGCTTGTGTGCGCACCCACACTTCATTCAGCCTGCTTCTCTGCCCATTTATGGATTAGCAAGGAGCCAGCGGAGGTTTGACTGCCAAGACGGTGACAGCCAGAGGCACCGCACTCCGAGCTGTGGGTGACGTCATGCCATATCCATGTTTTATGCAGACAACTGCCACCGATATTCACATCGCTTGCTTGAAATGTGTCAACAAAACAGTTAAAAAGGTTTAAAACTCTTTGCATACATGTGCTGTAAATTCAAAGCCATGCCGGAACAAAAAATCCTGAACCAGCATTAAAATCCTCATCGTCTGATACCAGGTAGATTCAACACATTGATGACAATTTAAATTTAAAGACGTTGCTCCATACTTTTTTCAAATGAAACGAAGATAACGAGAAAAGTTTTTTTAAATCTAATTTAAAGTTCACGTTTGCATCATTTGCAAACATTGGAGCACACAGGACCTCTATTTTGAGTTATCATGGGATCAGAACATTGCAATGTCATTATTTTCCATCAGTGGGTCCTGCAGGCCTTAATCCCTGTTCTCGTCAATGACGGTCTCTGAAAATACGTTCATTTCTCTGGGTGTGTATACGTCCGTGAAGTCTCCTCGTCCTTCTATCTTTGACACTGACCCTTGTTTCAGATGAAACGTCCACACAATGTGCAAGAGTTTGAACACTGACTCATTCGATGCATCTTCCTCATTCTGAATCACAAAAGGTGGACGGATGTGACCTCAGTTAATCAGCTTATTTTCCCAAGATCCCCCTCTGCTCCTTGTTTACCGCTCGGCTCGGCTGTTCTCAGGACTCCCAGGGGACTCATGTTGCAACAAAGTGCTGCGCTGCGTGTAAACAGTGGCCCGGCTTAACTCGTGTTTACCCCACAACTCTTTTAGGTCATCGCTGTGTCCCCCCCTACACCGTCGGTTCAGCAGATATCAACACTGATAGCGCGCCGGTCCAACTATAACAGGGAGATTCAGTGACATGGGGTCAGTTTTGTGGTTAAAGGGTGAACACGTTGGTTATAAACCAAGCTGGTGTGAAAAACCAGCTGCAGCAGACGGCTGTTCTAGAAATCCTCCTGCACACTACCTGCTACCAAACCACAAACAGACACAGTAAGTGACTGTAGCAGGTCAACACAGTGGAGCATTTAGCAGCTAAAGAAGCAGATATTTCCCTCAGGAGTCGGAGACCAGGTGCTCCAAATGAAAGTTAATGTTGCTCCTTAACTGCTTGCTAACAAGCTCGCCATGTTAATTTAAAAAGTTGAGGATAAATGTTTTAAGCTGCCACCCAAGAGGCCAGAAAAACAAGAAAACTCCCAGAAAATGAAGTCCACTCCCACCATCAATAGTGAACAGGGCAGTTGTAGAGTTTCTTGGTCAGTGTCCCCCAACGAAGTTTAAGTTTCAGTTTTGCATGTACATACAGCATCTCATGGTTTCAGTTTTTGAAACACAGAGATACCAGGTAAGGTTTGTGGTGCCATTAATATATTTTATGATGCTTCACAGTAGGGATGGGAAGATTTTTACGATTCCAATCCCATTTTCGACTCTGCTTAATGATTCGGTTCTTTATTGATTCTCTTATCAATTCTCATTTGGAAAAAAGGTACAACAAACAGGTTGATTCGCATCGTCTTTGGTTAGTTAAGAAGTAAAGTATGAGTCCGGAGCGGATCGTAAACGCAACATTCGGTAATATTTGCGCACACAGCATGCGATAACTTTCTGCATGTTGGTAGTATTTCCTCCCTTTGATGGAATATCCACTTTGCAAGTTTTGCAAGTTGCCCTGTTGTTGTCTTTTTCTCGTGAAGTGTAACCAAACTTTCGAGCTTATGAACCGCTGTGACTGCACTGGAGTTGCGTGGCGTGACGTCATTTGCGTCCACTGCCATCAATAAGGGAATCGTTTGCCAAATTGGCAAACGATTTCAAGGAATTGAAACACTGGGACCTGGTTCCCATCCCTATTTTACATCCATTTATTCCATTCAGATAAGGCCGTGGACCAGCCGACAGTTCTGTGTTAGGGTTTTCAGACAGTATTGTGATCCGGGGCTTAAAATGTCCAATTTCGAGGAGAGTGCCGAGCTAATGAGGATGATGAACGACTCGTATGACACCACCCCAAAAAATGAAATGCTCGTGCATCTACATCTTATTGACAGCTTGCTGCTCTCACTATGCCGCTTCAGTTTTGTTAATTTGTTTGTTGAGAGTCTAACATGATTTTGATGAGTCTCTTTTTAATGAGCTACAAGAGCCAAACAATGCAAGTCGTCCCTTTGTTCGTTTCGTGTTCCAATACTTTCAAACTTTGCAAGAAACAAAAAGTGCTCTAATACAGTTATGTCTTTCTTTTCATGGCTTCTAATGTTTTTGAGGTCAAAGGCTGTGACACGATTGTTTCCCCCCCAAGCGAATTGTTAACACTCATTTGCTCTGAACATAACATGTATGCTTGACTGACAAACGTGTATAGAGGAAGAAATTAATTGTTCATGAAGCCCTGTCACACTTTGACATGTTTTCCACCCCTGACGCTCCAAATATTTGGCCACCCCCCCAAAAAAAATCTCCATACCAAAGCTCTGTAAATAACATGTCATTTTCATGCCTTTTGATCATCGAGCTATTCTGAGTGAACCTCCCGAGGTTTTTACGACTTTAGCGGGGTGCGAGGTGCACAGGCGATGCTCTGGTGTAATAATAATAAGCTGAGTTTTTTTGTGTGTTTTTTTTTTCTCTCTTTCAGTTTTTTAGGATTGAGGTTTTGAAAAAGAATAATGAAACAACTGTCAGCTAATTGGCAATAGGAGTGCACTATGGGAAAAAAAAGAAACAAACTACAAAGCGACTCCACAAGGGAAATGTAGAAAGCTACACTCTAAGCACACACACACACATGTATGCACATACAGTGCAGTGGGTTCTAAGGGCATCCTCCTGTTGCAGAACAATCCCTCGCCGACTACTTTTATGCTTTCATTGTTCAATTTTTCATTTATCTTCGCCTGTGTGACACAGAAGGATACCGTGGTCTTAATGCTACAGTAACTCCGTCTGAAGAAGAAGTTAACTTGGATGAGTGGTCCAAAGCCGACAGCGTCAACTCGAACCCGACTCCAGCAGCAGCTAGGAATAATGTTCGGATGAGGTTTGTAGCAGCAGGTTGTGCGGATGCATTCAGGGGAGTTATCGCTCACGTAGAATGTTCAATAATGCTCAACAGTCTTCGGTTAATGAGGTCCGGTAGTTGGATCTATTGTCCAACACAACATGATGGGAAAATCTAATCTCCCAGAGTCTCAGAGTCAAGTCAAGATATATATATGTAGGTAGTGATAGCAGCTGTCTGTTTGCAGTTTGCATGTTCTCCCAGTGTTTGCGTGGGTTTCCACCGGGTGCTCCGGTTTCCCCCCACCATCAAAAACATGTGCAGCATGTTTTGTTAATTCTTCTGTCAGTTGTCCTTGACCAAAGCGCTGGCTTGGAACTGGCGTTGCTCCCCTACAGGCGCTTACTACATAGTGCCTGCTCACAGCTCCTAATACTTAGGATGGGTTAAATGCAGACAACAGATCTCACAATGTGCACTGTGCTGACTTTAGCAATGGAAAAAAAACAGCTTTAAAACACCTGGATTCAATATCAGATGACAGGGCAGAGAAGTACAGATGAGATTTGGAAAATGAGCTTTGCCAGTGATGATCGATGATTAGCATTTTGCAGCTGTTTAAACTGTTTATGTTGCTTTTCTGTGCTTGTGGGAGAAGACCAGCGTTCGGGATGTCACAGTTGGCATTCATGCAATGTTTTGAAAGAAACTCAAGCCAAGCGAACAATAAGCAGGCAGGCAGGCAGGCTGCAGCTCTGCGTATCTGACAGTTGTTCAGTGTCATTGGAGGCTGGCACTCTACCGCGTAGTTGTTTCAGTACAATTCAGCATTCAGGACTTCTTTTGAACGTCGGAAAATGGAAATTCAAAGCTGCTCACGAGCCTCGGATGAAGATGAATCACGTCGCCTAACATACCTTTATATAACGTCTGACAAACGATTATCAATATCTATGTGATTTAAAAAAAAATTATAGCATAAAAGAAGTCTCAGTGTTTATCTCATTCTGGTTTCTGCTCCTGAACACACACACACACACACACACACACACAGGCTTACTCATTCATGCACAAATATACAAACACACAAATCACTCACACATCAATGCCGCATGAGAAAAAAAAAAAAAGAAAGAAGCTTTTCAACATTGTTTCTTTCTCGGATCAAATGACACAAGCCATCACATGGTGGAGGACACATTTGCTCTCTTCTTCCGTCGTGCTAATAATATGCTATCATCAGGCCGAGACCACAAATGCACCGCTCATGGCCATAATCTTGTTGTCAGCTGTCGCACACGGTGGATGACGTGCAGACACTCAAAGCCATTTGGCATGTAGGGCTGAGATCCCACAGCCCCAGCTTAATTGGATTTTGAAATGTGGTTTTGTGTGTGTGTGTGTGTTTGTGTGTGTTCATCTGTGGGTGTATGCACATCGGCATTGGTAGTTCAGCATATCTAAGTGCTTTCATATGTGTGCATGCGTATGTGAGCTCACATCTGACACATAAAACATCGCTGTCAGGTGAAAACCTCATAAATTACATCTTTCCATGAGCGGAGGGGGGTGAAAAAAAAACAGCCTTGATCTGCAACAGCTTGTGTTTTGAGTTTATCTAATTGATTTTGAAAGGGTTTCATCAGCTCAGGCCTTGTGATTTTTTATTTCTTTATTTTTTTGCTCCATGCCAATTTGTTAAATACAGAAGCTTGGATAGAGGACAGTACGCTTCAAAGTAAGATGCTGTAGATTCCCCTCAAGTATCAGATTTGGGTCTGTTAGACACTTAATATGCAACGTGCAGCTAGACTTTCAAAATAAAGCTTACTGAGAAACATTTCATTTCTCTGAAACAGTGTTCTGTGTTCATAACGCTAGATCTGAACCTGTAAAGTAACTCCAGTCTCTCCCTTTTCAGTGCAAGAGACAAAGAGAATACATTCACGTAAAGTAACAGAACCTCCAAATTGTATTTAGGTACAGCACTTGAGTAAATGCATGAAATCATTTAAATTGAAATTGGTTGCCACACCAACAGCTATGTGCGTTTTCTCTTTCCTGCTCCCCCACGTGTGCATGTGCTCGCTCTTGCATGCACACGAGTTCATAAACCCGAAAATGAAAAGGTATGAGATAGCTGGGCGGAAGGCTTGCCAGCGTGTGAGATAGAAGTGGATGCTCCACTGCCTCTCGGAGAGACAAGGGAGCTGGCGTCTCGTCTGTATTCACCAAAACAGCGCTACCCGGCCTCTCTGGAATTCACTGTCCCCTGTTGACTCCAAACAGAAAAGAGTGCGAGTGAACCTCCGGCAGGAGCTGCAGAAATGACAGCTTTTCAGACTGTGATCATTCACAGTGTGGAGGAAGGAGCTGTTTCTCTGTGCCGTTTCATGGAAGACTGAATAGCTTGTGAAAGACCGAGGAGAGACTAGACAGGGGAAGTCTTAAACCAATTATTAAGGAAAAGGAAAAATGTTTTTTTAATTGAGGACTCATTCGCACGCAGACCTTCTCAGACAGCAGAAAATATGAGAGGAACAGTTCACTGTAGACAAGCTCTCAGCCTGCAAACCCGCATAGAAGCAGCAAAGAGTTTCTGTGGAATATTCAACAGGTCGTGGAACATCTCAGATTGGCTGCAGATATGAAAACACAAAGTTTTTCTCTAATCTAAAGTACAAACTTCTCTACAAACCCTATAACAATGTCCTGGAAATCCTTTTTTTTTTTCACAGAGACAGTTGAAAACATTTCAATCTGTGATCTTTCACAGTGAAAAGAAACAGGCCGTGCTGCTGACTGGAATATTTAATGACATATGTCACCAGGCAGGGAAAATAAACCCGTGCAAACTCAGGTACTGTTGAAACTATAAATGAAAAAGTAAAATATTTCCACTCTCAGTACCGAGTGGCAGACCTTAAGGCAGTGGTTGGTAGAATAAAGCTGAGCATTGTGAAGCACGACTACTTTGCAATCAGCACTTTATTTCATGTTTTATTTATATCATATTTAATATTTTAATAGCTGTCTTCTCTCCATGGCCACAGTGGAAGCAGTGCAAAGGCAGTCACTCACACCAAAATTTAAAATATATTTTAAAACTACAACTAAAATTATGTAGAAATTTGTATTTTCACGATTTAGTGCCTGCAGTTCAATATCACTGTCGTACTCTTGTATGAATCTTTCTCTCGTCTTTGCTTCCTTCATGTCCATAGAGGCCGCTGAGTTCAGCCCAGTTACATTACCCAGCATTGGCCAGCTCGGGTTCTGGCAGGACACTGGCAGCTGCGTTCCCCCAGGCCTGAACACCTTCTCTTCCCAAGAGGACAAATTATTTTGCAAAGCTGCTCAGGTGATTTTGTTCCTGGCACACTTTAGGAAGAAGATCGAGCGGGTTTGGAGGATATAGGATTTGAGTTTGACACCAGAGACATGCATGCATGAAGCGTTTTCATTAGTGTTCACTGTCTAAACTTAACTTGACCCCTGGTGGCAGATTAGAATACAGCCTTAAGGTTCAAATCAAACTACACAGTGCAACACAGTCAATCTGTTCTCTGCATTGAAATCAAGTATAAGGGGTGGTGGGCTCAACTCCAGCCAGATTTCAGGTTTTTGATGGTGGGAAAACCCAATGGTGCTGAGCACTGAGCCACGGTGCATCCTGTGAGCCATGCTGACTCGTGAACTTGTTGTCGACACATTTCTTTCCTGAAGTACATAACCATGCCGTTTTCATGCTGTAAAGCACAAAAGCCATCCTGCCAAATGACGGTGCATAGTGTATAGAATAAAGTTTAGAAGCCTCTGTTCTCACAAAACTATTCAATCTGCAGAGAGAGCAGCAGAGAGATAGGAAGAGGCAGAGATAGTGATATAAATAGATAGAGGGATAAGGGAAAGAGAGGCAGGCAGACTTTTCCTGACTTTCCCGGAAGCCATCTGTCTCTGTTTGAAGAGTATGACTGCTGTCAGGTTGCTGTGATAGAGACGTAAACAAACAGGAGGATCACAGCTCCTTATCTCTGCTCATTTCTCCTCCCTAACAAGGCAAACACCAGCAATCCTGTCATGTTGACTGTGTGTGTGTGTGTGTGCATGCATTGGGCTCTGCGTGGTGTGTGTGTTTCTCATGTTACTGTGTGGTGGTTCAGGAAAAAGCTTGACCAGAAAAGATGTGCATATTTTAAGAAGTGTTGATGCAGATCCAGACAAACACGACGATGAGCCGATGAGGAAGAACATGTTGATTTTTCTGTGGAACCCTCATTGCAGTGTGATATGGGTTAGATGGAAGGAGGTCAACCAAGCATGTATTTTTTTCTGGAACTGGCATCACTAAAGCTCGTCTTCCAATAATCTTACTAAATAGGAAAATTCCAAAAATAGTTTTTAATACATTCGTCATTGCTCCTGCAGTCAAAAGCGATAGCTGCCAGATCATGGTCAAACTAATCTGAATGAGGTTTTTAATGCAGTTTTGATTTTTAATAAATGATGTATCGATGATTGTTGTTCTGTCTTTTAGACACCTCTTCATCATTATGTTTAATAACAGTTAATATTGTTTAGTTTGAACACTGAAGTTCATTCGTGACCTTAAAGAAACAGTAGCCTATAAAGACCATAAGATATGGAAGCCATGAGAGGCTACTAAAAAACAAGTATGACATAAATTGTTTTCTCATGATCACATGATTTTTTTCTTTCTTTCTTCTCCATCAGTTTTAGGGGTTTCTAAGTTGTTTCATCTGTGAAAAGAAAACAAAAGTTTTGTTTGTTGTTGTAATATTCATTTCAGCCACAAGAGACTGAAGTGCATCACTACCAAGTGGCTGTAAAGTGAAGCCACTGTGGGAGTGCCAAAAACTGCAGTTCCTCGAACGGCCACTTGAGGCTGGCTCCAGAAGTGAGTCAGTCTCCATAAGTCCCCATGTTAAAAACTTCACAGCAGAAATAAACATGTTTACAGCCTGGTACAAAAACCAGTTTTGGTCTCTGTAGCTAATTTCCCCGTTCATGACAACTGTACTGAGGGTGAATTTATATACAACTCACCTGTTCAGGTTATATTATGGTTTAAAGTTTTGCAGGATTAAGATCGTGGACGCTTTGATTGACAGGTGGCTGTTACAGGTGATTTGTTTGAGCAAACAGGCTTCATTCAGTTCACCTCAGCTTCACCTACGCTGCACATCTTCAGCCAATTTTTGGATTAGCAGGACTGCCAAAGATGGCAACGACCGGAGCCAGCACACTTCACGACAGCTCTTCAGAAACCTGTGGGTGACATTACGGATACTAAGTCCATGTCTTATACAGTCTGTGATCACTGCCCCATAGCACAGATTAAATACGTATGCTTTGTGTTTAGTGTGCACGGAGAAATTGAAAGAAAACACCAATGGTTTAAATCTTACTTGAAAATGGAAGTGGGGCACAGAAAAGATCGTGAACGTCGACTTTTGAGCTTTGAATATTTAGTTTTAGAATACTTTGCACAATATTGTTCAACATTATAATAATTTGTATGCGCAAATTATTAAATTGAGGGTGCAAATGACCAGTTTGTGCACACAGGTTCATCAACACACACTTTAGTTTAAAACTCATTTTCCCCTGACACCAGCTCCGTGCCAACACTGCATCAACCAGCATGAGCAAAAACTGTTTTTATATTAATATTACCATATTCACTCAGTGATCCAGTGGATGTCAGTAATAAAATGCTCCTTGTGAGTCTGTTTGATTCATATTCATTTATTACTCATTTATTTTAAGTGTCGTGCGACAAAGTGACAGCTGTAAGGCGTTTTGGGTTTGCAGCGCAGTGCCGGTTACCGTAGCAACCACAAGCCTAAGCGCTAAGGTTTGTTAACGTAATGCAACGCTGGATATTCTGGAGGAGGTGGAGGTAATTGGAGGTCTGTTGTCCATAAAGTTTGTCAAGTCAAGCAGAACCGACTGTTTCCAAGTGACATAACGCTGCAGCCAATCACAGCTGTGCAACACATGTGGCAGCGTGTGCAGCCTTTCATATAAAGGAGGTGACAGACTTTAAATCTGTCCGTCAGCTACGTCACGATAATAACCTGACAGCTCACCAAAAAGGAGGCGATGGCCTTGATGTGGAACAACACACAAACACAGTCATACCGTACAATACATCAGGCTTTATTAGGACTACGTATGCATGGAAGCACCTGGGTTTGTATGTTGTATGCGTGTGTGTCTCTTTATAAAGTCAAATATAATGATGCCTCACTCAGCCTCAGGTCTGCTCACTCACTGTAAAAGCACACAGACAGAGAGAGAGAGAGACGGCGTCATCTGCAATTCAAATGAGCAAATCACTGATTAGTTAACAGAGCCAAAAGGTCTTAATACAGTCAAGTAATGAGTGCAATGCAATTTCCATTCAATCAATGTTTTTATTTATAATGAGCGATACGGAAACTCTGCTGAGGACGGATGGAACTTTGCAAATACTCTCTTAAGCAGACGCACATGTACACGCACGCATCTTTTGCTCTGGATGTGAGATAATTGGCAAGATATGGGGGGGGGGGGGATATGTCTTTTGCTGCTGAGCCTAATTAGGTAGAGAACATTTTCATAGCTGCCAAACAACAGCAGACAAACCAAAGGTGCCCTATAAAGAATCTGTGGCTTCATTATAACGTGACAACTTGAAGTTCATCTTTTGCGTGCGTTAAAAAAAATAAAAATAAAGCGACCGCGACAACGCCCGACAGCCAAAGATCAGGAACGGTGATGTGAAAGTTCTTTTATAGATAAAAAACTTGTAAACATGTTTAAAAAAAAAAGAAGCAACACGGCTGCAGAGCAGAGCGAGCATCTCAGGAGATCAATACAGCTGCTTCGATCCATGTGGGAGGGCGGTGTGGAGGAGGTTTGATGAAGCACCTGAGGTCAGAGGTCGGGGGTCAGCATTGGCATTGATCACTAACAGCTGAAGATCATCAGACAGCCTGTCCTGCTAGATCCACAAAACAAAAAAGATTTATGGAGGACATTTTTCTCTGCAGAGATAGCTCACACTGGGCGTGGTGGGTGCAGGTAGTCAAAAGAGTCAGTCAGTGGAAAAGAGCCAAAATATTAGAGAAAAGCTTTTTTCATTTGGCTAAGGTGGAAACCTTGGCATATTAAAAAAAAAAAAGGAGAGACGCTGCCAGAAAGAGATTTTTCAAACGCACCTTGACGTCACCTGCTTCTGCTTCTTTTTCTTTTACTGTACACAAAGCTTTAATGTTCCAGTGCCTCGAAAAGAAAGCCCAAAACTTCAAGATGTATATAAAATGACTTCAGGTTTAGGTTTTTGTCACATCAGGAGCTCCTCTGTCACCACAGGAGCTGATAAAAACTGTGGATTAGAAGACTTACGTAACTTTGAGATGTGATATTGTATATAATAATATAAGAGGATAACACTGGTTTGATTATTTAATCTGGTCATGATCCTAAATATATTTCCCTGAAGATTGCTGACGGAAATACATCCTGATTGACATTTTATTTTGCTGATATTTCAGAAATTTGAAAGTTGTGCATCGATTTAATGTAAACATAACTATTGATAGACGTTTACTCCATGAATTAAAAACCCTCTGTGATTTTATCCATAAGTGCACAACTTTTAAGTTTCTAACTAAACCAAGTGAAAGTTCCAGGTTGGACTTTTGCAGCCACGTTAGCAGCATCACTCCAGGGAACATCGGGTCAGACAGTCGACCAACTTGATCCTGACTTAAATATCTTAACAACCGTTATTGTTACGTTATGTAAAGAAGAACCCCGGGGGATGAATCCTACTGACTTTGTAGCCTGGTATCACCAAATGTTGCCATAAAAGTTTTAAGAGTTTAAAGAGTGAAACAGTCTGTCAGGGGACAGACAGTCAGTGTTTCATGTTTCCCATGATATCATGTTGGACTCATGTTGGCAATCCCCTGACTATAACCAACCACCATGAGTCATGAGGAGACTGTCTGCCTCCCAGTTCCCAGTGTTTCCCCTCCTCTCTCTCTGGGTGTGGCCTCTGATTCTCTCTCACCTGCCTGATCACCTTTTACCACCTGCAGCTCATCATGCAATCATCGGTGTGGTATGTAACCCTGGTTCAACCATCCAGCCCTCATTCTTTATCTCTCCTGTCTCTGGTAATGAAGCACCATCGGCCCTGTGCCGTTTGGATCTCCTCACCACCTGACGCCCACCCTCCTCTGCACCATTTCCCCCTCTGGCTTTGTTTATTAAACCCTTTTTGAACGATACTGAGATACACCTTTTTCGTTTTTTGGCAAAAATGTGTCACCAGCTATCTGATACTTCAGATTAGGACAAAATGTCTGTGAGCCTGAATCCCATTGGCTGTACTGTGTGTTTAGTTTATTTGCAAACGTAAGCGTGCTAAACTAAGAAGGTAAACATTGTACCTGCTGAACGTGATATTTGCATTTGGATCAAATCAGCAAAGTCAGTGAAGTAAAGCCTCGCAGAGCTGCTAGCATGGCTGAAGACTCTCAGTCTTATTGTCTAATGGCATATGGAGAAAATTAGCTGACATTTACCTTAAGGGCACATCGGCATCTTGAGAAATATGTTTACCTCTCTGAAAACAAAGAGCATCGCAGTGATGTCACTAGTTATTATACCTTCAGCCAAAGAGACGGAACTAATTACTGGTGTGGTGTTTATTTACGATGAAAAACGTCATAGAGAGATTTATTTGGGATTTACTGTAAATATGAGCTACCCTCCTGGGAGAAATGGTGTCACATCAGCCTGCTGGTATTCATAAGGAGCAAATATGAAATTTGTTCCTTTTAGCTTTCGGTATCTTCTACTCTGAGTCACAAGTGATGGCAACACAGATGGCAAACAAGGCGACAAACAGATGCCAGCAGTTTAAGGTGACAGAAATAAAAATAAAAAATGGGAATAACACTCAGACAAAGGTGATTCAAATCCAACAAGGCCAAGCTGGCTCTCGTGTGTGTGGAGAGAATTCTTCCAAGGTTCTTGTTTTTCAGAAAGACAACAGGAGGATTGATTGTGTTCTTATAGCTCCAGTATCTGTTTCCACTGACGTTGTGCAGAACACTGCTGTGCTGTCGGGGATTATGATATAACATTTTTACCGTGAGTAATGGGGTTCCCCTCTCGGTTAACCTTCAGGATTGTGAGATATTACCTCGACTGCTTCGTGGAGGACGCATAGCAAAACATAAAATCAACCAGCGAGAGGAAACAAATCACTGAAATCAGCATCTAGTGGTAGACCTTGAACGAGAACTTAGATCTCCTCACTGGGGCTTCTGTGCAGAGTGTAGCTTGGATGTTTACTGCAAGTTTTAGCAGAATAAAGTCCTCTGTGTTTCATAAAATAACAGTTTGAGTTATTTGAATAAATGAGGGAAATTAGGACATAATGCAAATACAGCTGTGAGTTCATTTGGATTTCATATTTATACTTTGGGTAACGTGAAAGGCGTTGCGTATAAAGACTCCTCAGTCCTACAGATAAGTTTAGTGGCTTGGTTTCACTGTCATCAGTGTTGTTTTCCAACCCTGCAGGCAGCAGCTGATCAGTTTTTCAGCTGCCGGCTGTGGACAGTCAACAGGAAACACTGTCTCCTCCTCCTGGACTGGTCGCTACCTGCCCAACAGCAGGCAAACATAATTAACAAGTAGCTGGTGAACACAGTGGCTCATTTAGCAGCTGAGAGACATTTTTCTCAGCGGCTGGTAGAGACCAAAATAGTACAAAAAACGAGACTCGCATCCATCAAGTGGACAGAAACACTCACACACGTGTTTGTTCGGGGAGTAAACAGGTCAGTTTGCCGTGTAAACTGTAAAGTCGCGGTGTGTCAATGTTGTGTTTGCAGCTTGTTTTGCTGCATCCAGTGTCAAGCTGTGTCAAGGGACGTGGCCTTTCACTCGGTGCTCGACGATCAGGCGTGTACTGTATGTGGATACAGATTCATTTATTTGTGCATCTCGTAGGCTTACTGAGATATGACCTTATAGAATATTTTCTGCAGTCTGTGCATTAATCATAGTGCACGTCCTTGAATGAATAAAATCTGTCACATCTTGTGATTGTTACTTTGGCACAGATCTGGATCCAGGTGCAGATTTTTAAAAAAACAACAACTTCTAAACATTTTATTTTATTAAAATGATAAAATATTGATTGCTCCACATCTTGGCAGAGCGTACGAGATGCCTGGGCTCCTTGTATTAATTTTTTTTGTTTGTTTGTTTACAAGAGGCTTGTCAGGATCGGATTCTTCTAACATTTCCAGTATTTAACAGGATGATTCCCGTAGAGATCCGGCTTGTGAGACCTGTCCTTGAAAACAGCGGCAGATGCAGTGACAGACGCGTCGAGAATCGACAATACATCTCATAACGAGGAAAGACAATTAAAGTAAGAGAGCCAGAGGAGAGAGAAAAAGGAGCGAACGTGGAGAAATTAGAACGGGGCAACATGCATTATTCACTTTTCCACAAGCCTGCACAGAACAAACATGCGGCGCTGGCTTCAGGTGCAGCAGCAGCTGATTGAATGTTTTTTATAGTAGCGTACTGTATAACAGTGAGCAATGATAAAAGTGCATTAGTGAGACGGATCTGTCCTCGAAATGAAGATTAATTAGACAAAGAAATGCTGCTGGAGACGAACATGCTCTTGATGGAGTAGCTTTTTTTTTTTCTTTTTCCTTCAGCCTACTTAAAATTCAACGTCAAACGGCGCCGCTATTGGCCTATAATTACAACATCAGTCATTATTGATCATTGTCACTTTAATAAACAGCTCTCAACATTTTGAAGAATTTGCCTAAGATAAAATGCCGGGCAACAAAGCCGTCCTCTCCGCATTTATCTTGAGGACACACTCAATAAACAGAATGGGGGCCCCCCAAAAAAAGAAAAAAGGATTGTGGGATTCAGAGAGCTGCAGAATCAAAATTCAAATGGTGTTTTTAGAAAAAAGGGAGAGCGTAACGTCGGCTCGGCCTCAAGGATGCACTGCTTTTGTTTGCATTGTTTTGTTGATGCGTGTGTGTGAAATGACTGGGGGGAAATGTCAGTGTCAGTCCATTATGTATCAAGGCAAAACACAGAAGGATATGAATTCCTGTGTGTGTGTGTGTGTGTGTGTGTGTGTGTGTGTGTGTGTGTGTGTGTGTGTGTGTGTGTGTGTGTGTGTGTGTGTGTGTGCTCTTCTAAGTGCCTGCACTCTTGTTTTGGAATACACAGAGCGGTATGTGATTCGGGCCGAAGGATTTGTCTTTGCTTCTGTTTTACGTCTGTCAGTAATTATTGTATCGGCACAGAAAGGCTGACAGATAACGCACAAAAGCCAATAACACGAGACATGAATGCACGCGTTGAGAGACGTGTGTTTACAGTGAGGTCCTGTTGTCTCGATGCCATGGTTACTGTGAGACTCTGAGAGCACACACAGACTTTGTAGATCCCTTCAGCCTGACCTGCCTGAGTTTTATACTGAAGTTAAAGTATAGACCTGCAGTTTGTAACAGTCTCTTTATTTGAACTAACACACTTCATAAAGAATCGACATATAATCATATTGCATGAGAACCTGTGACGGATGGCGTGTACGTGATGTCACCCACAGGTTTCTGAAGAGCCGGCTTGAAGTTCAAAATGTGCAGCTCTCTATGTTGGCAGTCCTGCCTCTGCCTCTGCAGCTCATGTAAAAATCCATCTGTAACGACACCTACCTGTCAGTCAAAGCAAAAACTTTAAGCCTTAATATCATTTGAACCAGTACCAGGCTGTAAACATGTTTATTTCTGCTGTGAAGTTGGACATTTTACCATGGAGACTGACATGTTCTGTAGCCAGCCTCATGTGGCCACTCGAGGAACTACACCTTTTGGCATAGGCTTCACTTCAGTGATACAATATAGTGAATTAAAAGCAACACGAGATGCAGAAAATGCTCAACAGACTGCAGTTTAAAGTCTCCTCTTGCTGTCCAGCAGGACCTCTGCTCTCTCTCTCTCTCTCTAAAAAGACATTGGCAAGAGGTTTCTCCTTACAGACATAATTGGCAATAAGCCATCAATTAGACCGAGACACATATATCCAGCGGCCTCTGGGCGAGTAAAGGAGGAGCAATGAGGCAGCACTAGAGACACAGACTGAGGCAGAGCCAACAGAGACGCAGGATGTCTGATGAAGCAGCTCTTTCAGTTTCTAGAGAAAGACGGACGGGGCTGCTGCTGAAAAACTGCTGATGTCTTTGGAGAAACTTTTAGAAAGAGCACACGTCTTTCTTTGATGATGTGTTTTCTCATGGTTCAATAGTGGATACTTGTTTGGACATGTAATAAAGTATTCATTTTCAAGTTCTTCTGAAGATTAACAGCACATTTTAATTATACAAAAACACTCAAAATGTTCAAATGCTTCCGAATAATCTGTGTATTAGCTGTCGTCTCTGAGGAAATGCCGCTGTTATCGTGTGAGTTGTGTTGTAACTGCAAAAACATCATCCCTAATAATTGCCCTTGATGATGTTTTATTATCGGTGTGTCTCCCTGCATGTACTGGATCCCTAAGAGGACCAAAGCGTTGTGAATTGTCTTGACATACTCGACTAGCCGGGCACTTCATCAAACCTTCAGAGGAGTATATGCACACTGAAAGGAAAGTGATATTTCTAAGAGTTCATACATCACTGACTGACCCGAGCCTGCCCACGCACGTGTCAATAAATATCCCCGTCACACACACACACACACGCTGTCTGTAGTCGAGCTGAATGGAATAATTTTGCACTTGAGCTAGCAGCTTGCTTCTGTTGTGGGAGCCTTTTATTATGGTCCAGCAAGCATTTATTGCCTCAATTGATATTCTAAAAATATGGGATCAAGCTAACTGGGCAAATCCTGAATCCTGGAAAATAATCCTGTCCGCCAGGCTTTTTATATTTCTATCTTTTATATGCTACTATGAATGATGTCACTGACAACACAGCAGGTGATACTGAACGCCTCGCTTCTGACTTTGCATTGTAAATATCGCATTGGAAAATGACTGTGGGTGGATCATAACCGTGTCTCAGGTGGTTAGGTTGCTTAAGGTCTCAGATGCTTAAGGGCACAGCCGTGTGTGGATTGACTGAAACTGAGAGCATCTGATGTTTGACTTTGCATTTTAAAATGAATTTAGATAGCAAGGCATTGTTGGTGACCTTAAAGCTGTATCAAGGGGGGGTCTTAGTCTGAGGTTTAAAAAGATAACAAAGACATTATCTTACTAAAGTTATGTTATTCTTAAATGCTTTATATTTGTTTCACCTCTTCAGTCTAAGATAAAAAATCAGATCTTTGGTTGAACCATTGCCTCATTAAGATATTAGGTGGAGGGCCCCTTAGGGCAAAAATCTGCCACTGGGCACCTATTGACCCCACCCCACCTCCGACCTTCTGTGCAGTGCATTTGTGTACTATCACCTCCAAGTTCCCATCTGGTACAGTGGATCCAGTGACCCCAAACAAATCAGTGCTCCTATGCAGGAATAACTTGCACTTAAGATATAGAGATTCATGTATAAAAACCAACAGTACCTGCAATTACTTCACTTGTATTTACATTTAAAATCCCAATCAAACGGGGAGTGGTATTTGCCCCCAGATATCTACACGTTTACTGTAAAAACAGGCAGATATTGAGGGATACAGTAGCCTACCGAGTCTTGTGGTTTTCAGTTAGGCCAAAGCTGTCACATCTGTCCATCAGGAGACTCTGTAAATCACATATTTGAAGCTGAGCAGTCAGAGGACATTAGACCACCAAATATATTCTGTATAGTTTCACCAAAATCACTGAATTAAGTTGTGCTTTTGTACAGTAATCAGCGAGGCCTGGCCTTAGATGCATGTAGCAGCCCTCAGAATCACTCACAGACTTTTACTCAATCGTCCAATTTCATTGGATGCTAAATCAGTATAGACCCTCGAGTGCAGGATGAGTCATCAACAACTTTTTATTGTTCACCAGGAACACACAAAAAAAGTTAAAGTATTAGAAAACCAAACTTTTTTTGCTGTTCTTGGACCAGATCCTGGTGCATAGGTGGCACATAGCACTAGATATATTGACTTCACGGGCATTTTAAAATATGAAACATCTAAAAGAATATATAGCAGATGACGTGAACAGGTCATAATAATTTATTCCAAAGTACTACCACTGAGCACTGCAGCAAATGATCTCACACATGGACAATCTTTAAAAAAAAAGGAAAAAGTTCGCTGAGCTATGCGCGTCCATTTAAGCGCAAATCATGATTATGATCGTGTGTTTTTCAAGTGCTTTCCTACTGAAACCAAAGATAGCAACTGCCAAGGAAGCAGTAAATGGAAATGGATTGTTAGACGGTGTGAGGGAGCCAATAACGGGCGTCATTATCCTCCACAACAAATATAGAAAACATCATTTGAGCTCTGACTTGTTTGAATTATTTTCAATTGGCAAAGTGCTTTGAGGCCCGAGATGTGATCCAGAACCCCCCGACACCCCACCACACAGCACCATCCATGCTATTGAGTTTGCAGAAAGGCACTCAGCCACTTTAAAATTCACAGAGGCCGCGCTGCGTGTACACACACATTGTTGACGAAAGGCTTCTTTTTAGAATAGGATGGTGCTTGAGGTAAAAAGCCTCACAGGGAGAGTGTGTGTGTGTGTGTGTGTGTGTGTGTGTGTGTGTGAGTGTGAGTGGATACATGCAAGATTGAGATTCAGGCCGGCAGTATGCAAAATAGAAATTTCATGTATTCTCACAGGCTGTCAAACTGTTGGACTGTGAGGAAATGTCACACAATGTGTCGTGAGAATACGGGAGCACCAAAGCATCACAGTGGGAGGGAAAATGGAAACATGCACGCCAAAAAGAAACATGTAAAACTAAATAAATAAAACATAACATTGTTGTCTCATTGCAGCTGATATTGTATTAAAGTCAGGCTTATCTGGCTGGTTTGTATCGCAGCACCTGTGAGACGCAACAAATTTAATGTTAGAATCTTTTCTGTTGAGGCCGCTCTGCTTTGGAGGCACAGGCTGTATAAAACATGGATTTGGTGTCAGTGAGATCACCACAGTATTCTGAAGAGCCGTTGTGAAGCTCACTGTGGTGGCTCTGGCTCCACTAATCCGAAAATAAGCGATGACATGGATCGTTGGTGGACCTGAGGCAGGTCGAATGAACCCTGATTGCTCAAAAAAAAAGACCTCAATTAAAGCGGCCATGCTTTTAATTATGCATAACTGTAAGCCTTGCTGTAATTTGACCGGGTGAGCTATGTAGAAAAATTCTGACTCAGCGCAAAACCGTTAAAAAAATGATTTCACAGACTGAAGTAAACCTTAACAGGTGGGGCTTTTTTAGCGGACGTATCGAATCATGAATTAAAAACTGTAAATCTTGGAAGCTTTGCTTTGTTTCCTGCTTATTCAGGGCTTGGTCACAGCCAGCGAGGTAGCCCAGCCACATTCTCCAGCTCCTCCATGGTGGTCCTATGCTGTTATATCATATATAATCCCTCCAGAAAGTTATGAATCTGCCTTTGGATCTAGACTTGGGATCTAGTTGGACATACATGAAAACTTCAAAAACACAACAACTTCAAGAACTCCTGAATGAATTAGGGTCTTTGGCATAGAGATGACCCTTCCTGCAATCGGGGCTTAAAGGGGGAACTCTCCGCCTGGCTCCAGGCTCAGTCGTGCTTAGTTTGAAGAGTTAACATGGAGCATAGGGGGATAAGATAGATAGGGGTCTGGTGAGCAGCCGATCAGTGGAAGAAAGGGGCCTTGTCATGCTGAATCCTGCCTGTGAAAAGACAGACATAGTTTGGACCATAAAAGGGATTAGTGTTGATATATTCACAGTAAGCACTGTGGATTTCAAAACCTAGGTAGTAATATGCCATTTCCACAGAACTGTGTGTTAATATGGAGAAAAACAACAACTTAAGGTGATATTTATCTTCCCTCAAAGCAACCGAGCCTCTATTATTTCACAGTTTTTGTTTTTATCAGATGGAAAACAGCGGAGGATTAATTACAGAGAATCTGTGGCAGTCATGGGAATGTTTTGACATTGTTGTCGCTGTTCCTACGGATAGACTCGCTGCTGAACAAACACCTTGTGGCAACAGGTGACTTCATATGTTTCGACATGCGACAGCAAAGTAAATCTACATATGAACTCCTGCAGTCTTGTGACATTCTTGATTCGTTGCCAAAAGATGACAAACACCTGAAAATCATGTGATTTTTTTATTTGTTCTTGGCTTATGAATCTTAAGAACTATACCTTAGAGATATGTCCCAGGGATTCACACATTAAAGACAGTGTAGACGTTTAAAAAAAGTGAATGTTAATATAAATACATTGCAGCTTTAGGACGAGCCACGAGCACTTCAGAATATGACGATGATGGAAGGAAACTGTTCTGTCTGAGCAATGATTATTTCTGGCCAGGCGCCAGTAAATAGAAAGGTTTTATAGAAAACTGGACAGGCAGTTAAATGACAAAGTAAAAAGATTGGTGAAATTAATTGGATTGGCAGAACTTCAGTGGTGGAGCTGTGGAGAGTTTGTATTAAATCCACTTGGGGGAAGTTTCATTCAGCACGAGTACAGTGAGCACTTCCATCAAAGAGGAAAGTTAATGCACAGATACTTCTTCACTGTCACAAACTAATACGTTTTTGCTGAATTTACGCGTGGTATTACTACAGCTTCCATATACTGTCATGAATATTCAGTCGGTGAAAATGTACCCAGATGTTGATACGTATAACGATGCTTTAGAGTCCATGTAAAGTAAAAATAAATGTGTTCTGAGTTTGTCAGACCAAAGAAGAAAGTGTTATTAACCACCCAGCCAAATTTGAATGATTAAAAATATCGACAACTTTATGAAATCAGGTGTCAAAATCAGGTAAAAACTAATTCTCAGCTCCAGGACTGTGGCCTCAGCGTGTCATCGAGCCACCCTTTAAGGACCGCCCACAAAAATCCTGAGACTGAAAACTGGTGAAAAACTGTTTGAAGTCTTTTCACGTGTTTTCAGCAACTATCTTCCAACATATTTAATGTGTTTGGAAAGAAATCTCAGAATTGCCTTTGCACGGACTTTGAATGAAACTTTTTTTTGTTTACCTGGAGGCAACAGCAAGCCGTAAACACATTTTGGGGTGAACCTGCCAGTAAACTGTTGCTTATTTCCACATGCAGCAGACACGGAGCATTATTAGAATTTATTTTAAATGTCATGTGCTTCCTCCTGGCGAAAATCCAATACTGCAACAACTCCTAAGGGAAATAAATGGCTCTGTAGCTGCTACTGTGCCATAGACGTTCTACTGTATAATGGACAGGTAGCATACCAGAGCTTTTTTTCTGATAACAACTGCCTGCTGCCAAAAATATGGTTGATAAGAGTGGTGAGAGTAAAACTGAGAGGTGATAGCTGAGTTTGTGGGTTTGACCATGTTACTACGTAACACTGTGTTTACTGCTGATTAAAGGTAGAGCTTACATCCTAGAAATCTGAAGGTTCTCAGTCATCCAGGTCATCTTTCTTCAAGAAGGGTCAGATCTGGGGCAACTGGACTTGGTTGCAGATCCGTGAAGCCTGGTCAACAATGCTGCTTTGGATAAATACTCGGATCTTCGTCAGTCAGAACTGAAGAAGCTTCTTGGATGAGAGGCGAAACGTCTTCACGGATCTACAACCAAGTCCAGTTGCCCTAAATTTAACCTTCTTACATCCTAGAAATTCCCACACCAAGAAGCAAAGGGTGGAGGAAAAGTTCTTCACTCAGTCACTGAAGAAATTAATCTTTACACAGGAGCTTGGCAAAGATGGGAGTGTCTCTCACCGTTGTTACTAAATAAACTGTGAGTATAAATAGTTTGTATTGGCTGAACTGAAAACACAGAAAGAAAAGAGTCCTTTCTCTGACGCTACTCGCAGTAATGGTGCAAAGTACATTCCTTAAGGAAACTTATCATACATATATCAGATTGAATTCAACTTCATGTCAACTTTCTGCATTCCTCTTGCTTTGTCTCGGTCCTGCTCTGCGTACACCTCCACACCCCCTTGGGTAAACTCTCCGTGGCTTTCTGGCAGATATCACCTCTTGAGTCTTGCATAACGTTCCACTCTGGTTACCTTCCAGCTGCACTCCCTCACATCGCCGTGATTCATCGCCGGGCCCTCCTTGATCCCTATCGCAAATAGGCCCTTATCAGTCAAGAACCCCCTCTTGAGAAATCCATCTTTTTTTTTTTTTTTTTTTCATGCGCGCCACTCGCTCGTAAAGGAATTCCAATAAGACGGCGTAAATCAAGGCTAACGCGCCCCCTGTTCTCAAGGCTCGGGGCAGAATCAACATGAGTCTGGCGGCGAGCCCGAAAGCGGGACCGTGTTGTGAAGCGCCGCTTGTAAAAGGAGTTATTTGATTTGGCCGACTAGGCACAACCGGTATGGTTATGTTCAACATTCTTTAGCTAATGGTCCATGTTACAGCGAGTCTGCACTTGGGGGGATTAAGGAGGGAGTGAATCAAAAAATGGCAACACTTCGAAGCACTTTATTCTGCTGCATCAACCTGTGTGTTGACCTGTGGAAAAATGGAGTACAATACACTATAACACTGAGTGAGTGCACAGAATGTGATGTATGGCCGGAGGGTATGTGACTGTACAAACGCAGTGCAAGTTTTCCATGGGTGGAAACTCTCAAAAGTCTTATCTGAAAACATAAACCTCCTTTTTATTCTGGTCGCTTTGTGTTTCTTTAAACTGCTTTCTAAAGCACATGATGTCATTTTCAGTACGAGATGTGTTTAACACAACTTTCAGAGCAGTAGTGGTTGTTGACTCGAAGCCCAGACCTACAGGATAGATCTGGGTGGCGTGAAGAACTGCACTTAATCCCTCTCGGGCTCAGATCAGACTGTGGTCGTAGCTTCCAGGTGGGAACATGTGTAACTTTGGGATTGTCAAGAGGGCGTTCCTCAAAATCACTTTCAGAGAAACTGCACTGAGCAAATAAAGGCTGGGAAAAAAACCTGCTTGACTTAGATTAGATCAATAATAAAAGCAAATACAAGACTGCAATCAATTTCTATTTACATTTCAGTTTGTCAAGGATCATAGACTAACGCTAAGAGCTCATTACTGCATGACTGACAGTATCTTCTGTTGGATCACTTTTTCAGAGAAGAGGGGAACTATATTTTTCTAACAGGTATCACCTTATGTGACAATCCTCTTGTTGCATTGTAATGACACCTCTAAAAAGGCTGTTGATTAAGTCAGAAACTGCATCCTGTGAGACTCTATTCGAATAATCCTTCTTTCCACTGCAAGAAAAAGAAATTATCACGGTGCAGGCATCTGCAGGGGGTGGGTGGGGGTTCGTTTACCTGACTTTAGTGAAGCAGTTGTCTCTAATCTGCACAGTTTGAACCGGAGAGGACTGTCTAACCACTGAAATCAGCAGCTGTAGTGTTTGGTTCAATTGAAAAACTCGCTGCCCTCCCCATCCCCCAGGCTTTGATGGCCTCTAATACAACCATCACTCCAGCTTATTTCTTTGTACTGAATGTCTGCCAACAGCAATCTGACTTGTGTCACTTTCAGACACCATCTATTACTGTTGCAGCACTTTGGCAGAGGCAGTATTAGATAGATTCCCTGTATTCCACACTGACAAGTGAAATGCCTGCGTGTTGGTGGCCGGCCAAAAATCACTCACCGAGAGAGTAAAGGTTTGTGAAACACACCTGTGCTTTTTTTTTCTTTCTCACATGCAGTTTACTCACGACCATCATTCATCATTTAGACGACGTCTTTCAACACTCCATCGTGGCGGAGCAGGGCAGACAGAAGTCAGGAATATGGGGTCATTACGCCACAGACCAGAGCACGATAAAATACTCCACTCCACTGATATAATAACACGGTTTGGACGACAACTCCCGAATAAAATGTCAAGTGCACACAGCAGGCGCTGTGGAGGTTCTGCTGACCAGTGGCGATGCCCAGTGGCGAGAGTGGATGAAACTGGTTTAAATGGGCTGAGCATGTTTGATTTCAAAATAAGGCACTTACTTTTAAGTTCATCTGAATAAAACATATCCATTAAAATAAAAACTCATAATTTAGAAAGCAGCTAAAAAAGAAAAAAGCAGTTACAGAGCGGTCGTAAATGTTTCTCTATGACACAGGAATAATAGTTCAGGAACTCGTCCAGATGTAAAGAGTTTAAAGTCTTCAGTCTGCTGAAGCAGTGGGTGCTTTTAGCCGGTCCTGGCACGCTGCCGCTGCTCTCAGTCTCTTTAAAGAGCTGCACACGTTATGTAATGTAAATCCGTGGCTCAGACAGTATCAGTGACCAGGTCCAGTGTGGCGAAACACAACGGCGTCACAGTGCCAACAAAGTTCTGCAGCGTGCACGGTGAAACATAAGCAATGCACATTTTGTCCTCAGACTTCTTGCAGCACTCGTTTAACTTTGATTATGTGTAAGTTTTAGAAGGAAAGGTGGCGTTATTATCATAAGCTGCAGTGAAAGGTAATAAAGTGGCTGAGAGGGATTGAATAATTCCATTTGATGCTACTTTACGCCTGCATTTGCTACTTTTCAGAGGGAAACATTGTATTTCTTACTTCAATTCATTTACTTGACAGTTGCTGAGTCCTTACCGCAGGAGCCCAGGTTCAATCCCAGCCTGGGCACTTTGTTGGACGTCTCTCTCTCTCTCTCTCTCTCATGCATTTTTGTCCATCTCTCAAGCTGTCACCATCTAATAAACCAAAGAAAAAGATCTTTCCTTCCCGTTTAATCATCTCATGAGCCCTCAGATTTAGGGTGGCCTGAATCCGGGGAATATTTGCCACATAACTTTCTGCAAGAGGCGGTACAGACCCATTAACACTGTCGTCAAAGCTGTTAATAAGACCAGTAAGGACAAGATAAAGGCTGTTATATTGGGTGCATGTCCTCTCACCTGGCTTTGTAGTTTGTTTTTAACTTTTTGTTTCCCGCTCTGCTCTTAAAACGCTCGTAAAACCAGTCGGGCGTATTGGAAACGCTACACAACAGTGTTGGCGTTATACAGGCTACTGGTGACGATTGAATCCCTTTCCTCATGGAAACCTGTTAGAGGCAATGTCAGGCTGGAGATGATGGAGAATTTTAGAGCAATGCATCAGATAGTGCCACCTTTATCAAAATACCAAATGAGGGAATATCTTTCCTAAGAATCGTGGTCATTCCTCCAGGAGACCACACCAAGGAGACATGATGCTGTCCTGATTGGCTTGTACATGTACATGCATGTTATCAACCCATTGCTTTCTAAGTCAAACCCCTTTTGGCCTGAAGTTCTTTGAGCTTTTAATGTCTTTCAGTCTAAAGTTAGCCGGTCTGCAACAACACAGACAACTGCTTTAAAAGTAAAGTTTGTCATCAACAGCCAAAGATGATATATCGCTGGTCTCAATGCCAAACCTTTTACTGGCCTGTTAATGCTTCCAGAAGCTATACTTGTACATAGTCAGCCTTGAAATAAAGACAGGAAGAGATTGAGCTTTGTTTCATTGCAGATTAAAAGTCCTCTCATATTGCAACCAGCCAGAAACTGAATGTGACTTTATAAGTTTAATATATTTATCTGCTGTATTCAGTGCAGGGAGAGAGAGAGCAGTGGCTCTCAGGTGTATCACTATTCACTCTCAGAAGTTCACATCTGAACAAGTCTTTCTTTTTTTTTCCTCCAGTGCTCACACATCTCTGAGATAGAAACTCGTGGGTCATGAAACCCACTCAGCACATTAAAAGCACATATCTTTTAATTTAACACAGAAGCTTCATTCAGACCTCGATAACAGCGAGCGCCTGTCCTGCCCGAGCGTCCTTGATCACAACGCTGAATCTGCAGAGGTGACCTCGGTCCGAATTTCTCCCTGAGGCATCAATGGAGTATTACAAAGGAGAGGATAAAAACACCAATAACTGCAGATAAGGAGCGTTTCCAAACCAACGGTGACATACGTGGGAGCTCAGCTTGACATTTAGTTAAACTGTATGTATCATAGATCTGTGAAAAATAACAGTAAAGGCTCAGGAATCCTCTGAGGGCTTTGTTTATCTCTTGAACTATAAGGCGAGGATGGTGAACTGAACATACTTTGAAGGTGTATACAGCCATCTTAGATCTCATTCCTTCCCTTTGTTGTAAAATCTCCTTTTCCTTCTTTCCCACGAAGGGATTACATAAAGAAATTTAAAAACTTTGGAGCTTCCGTGTGGAAACGAGCATCTCATTACTTACAAAAATGTTTTTTTAGTCACCTTTATGAATTCAAATTCACTCCTACTCTTAGTTTTTAATTAACTTTGTGTCATTTTTGTTCGGAGCATGTTTCTGAAAGTAGAAAAACGCTGTGGGATCCTTTGCAGACATCACTGCTGCGAATACAAATACAAACTTAATTTATCAGTTTGATACTGACAAAACGACTCGAGAGTGAAAAGGAGTCACTGAAGTGGGGAAATCTGTAGACCTGCTACACAATTAATTGTTAAGCATCGTTTAACCGACTTCCAAACAAGTGACAGAACGAGAAAACTGATATTGAATCCTAACCCATACCCTTTTTATTTATTTCGCTGATTAACAGCTTTATAGAGATTTATTTATCAGAGAAATTTATCAGCTGGTACATGAAATAAACAAAGTGAGAACACACACAAGTAGATTATTGGATCTGGATCAACCTCTCCCCTGCACGCCGGCACGGTTTTTCGCTGACACCCCTGCGGACCGGATCACTCCCACTCAAATGAATGGAAAAACCTGAATCCAGACATAAAGACAAGTGGTGGAAGTAGCACCAAACTCCGCTCCAGTCTCTGGAGTCTTCCACATGGCTTTGAATACATTTCTTGAAAAGGTGAAGGAGGCTCATCAAGCTCTGATGTGGTGTTAACTTGCTCTTTAACATGAATTTGTAACATTTTCATGTAAGTAAATGTTATGGCGTCGTACTTGACTTCCCTCCTACGCGTTCTCTGGCCTCTAACACGGCGATGCATCGCTCGGAAAACCGTCGGCAAGCTCTTTGAAAATATTGCGTGTTGGCGTTGAGTTCGGGGGAAAAAAAAACGCCTTAAACGGGGTCGAGCTCGGTTCAAATGAATTTCCTCCCGGCTGCTTTGGATGTTTGCAGATTGATTGATGCCGTTTTTTAACTCTGTGAGGACCAGGAAATTGCATCACAAAGTGAAGCAAATTGAGTCACCATGACGACAGTGTGTCTTATCTGTATCCTGTGTATGTTAGGATAGATACGCCTGTGAGGATGCTCATCATTGTATACTGCATGCTGTGTGTGTGTGTGTGTGTTGGGTGTAGAAATAGGTCATGCCTAATCAAGAGGAAAGACATGTCTATCAATGTCTACTCGACACATGATAACCTGAACAATGATCTCGCCTGACGTCTCCTCATTCATTCATAATGCCGTTTGTTTACTGACTGAAGTGGGGGAGCGTGGATCTGATGAGGAGATAAATCACACACCAGATAGAGTTGATTGTACAAACTTTTCTCCTGGGTGAAGCTCCCACGTGCTGCATAAACCCCCGGCTCAAGGCGTTTTTCACATTTGCATTTCAGGGATGCAGCCGATGCTCTTTATCAGCTGCCTGTGTCGCGATAGAATAAGTGTAAATTGATGGAAATTTAAAGGAGCAAATGTTCAGGTGAAAGGGCCAGAGCCCCGGCAAGCAGATAATTGAGGTAACAGATGATTAGAGAATAATCAGGTGGGATAGAGGCGAGCCAGATAAAGAAATTGGAGCCAGAGAGAGAATGTGACGGCGGTTTTAAACAAGACAGGAGAGAAATTAAAGGACAGAAAAGCAAATTAAATTTCAAATCTACTCTCAGCGTTTTCATACTCTCATTGACAATGTTCAGTACGTTTTGTGATGTTTTTCTGTTCCACAGTCTGCTTATTTTCTGCTGCTGCCTGTGTAAAAAATTGATCCCCCTGTTACTTCACAAATGGATTTCTGCATGATTCCTGTATGAGGATCAAATACTGCAAGAAGTAAGACTGTTCGACAATGAAACAGTCTGACATGAAATCATAACCATTTTAAAAAGACCTTTTTACATGTTATGATAATTAAAGCATCAGTTTGGAGGATCCAGTTTGCTAAAATGTTGATTTATCAAACGTTAAAATAATAATAAACACTACCATCTGAGGAAGAAGGTCATATTTTTTAACCACAATGTGTTTGAACCAGCTATTCTAACTCAACATAATGCAACAGCAACGTGAGTTTTTTATTCTTGAATTTCAGCCATGGCATGTTTAATTAATTAATTAAAGAATATTAAATGTATTGTAAGACCACGCACATCTACAAAGTCAATAGAGACAGTAAAGTCAGAGACCTGCTTGCATTGTGCTCCTTCGTGTAAAGATTGTAAATATGTGTGAGGTGACATCATGAAATGTTTGATTCATGTATAACTGATATCATGTAGCATCATCTGTGGATGATGGATCCCATGTTTGTAGTTTGTGACACAGAAATGTTCCAGTATTTCACATTGATCAGCTGGGTCAGGGTTAGTGCACCTTGGGAGCAGTTCGGGTTTCAGTGAACTGGCAACCAGTCCATGCTCCATACTGTAGTCTGTGTTGAACTTGAACCGGCCACCCTCTGGTTCTGCAGCCAAGTCCCTATCAACTGATAATATTTGAGATTTTTTCATATCATCTCATAATTTATTGGTTTAGATAAATGTCTAGTGATTCTTTTTTTTCTTTCTTAAATGTGGAATCCAGCCTAAATTTGTACCCAAGAACATTTTGTCACAGAGGCCCAAATCATTTTCTAAAACAACGTATCGGCTACAGTAAGTGACGAATGGATGTCCCATCACTATGCCTTTAAAGTTAATCTATCAAGTGGACACTGACTGCCCCGTCCTCGATTGAACACATCAGCACTTTCCTCCCTGGTCCTGACTTTCTGGATGTCGTGTCAGCAAACCACCGCCAACTGTGTCAGGGATTACGCACTGCGTGTGGCTGCCCGATGCCACAAATTCTTGACTGGCACTATTAGACCGCCGTTATATTGGGCCTCGAACCCCCTCCCCCCCATCTCATCTGACACCATCCTCTCTCTCTCTCTCCCTCCACAACTCCCCAGGCAAGGCAGCAGCACTATTTTCGGCCTCTGGGCCCAGTGCTTGACATACTAATTATATAACAGCGATGCAAGCTCACTTTTTGCCGCTCCATTTCTTTTCTGTGCCGTAGTTTAGTGTTACACTCTTTCTTCATCAGAGCCTGCAGAGCTTCATGTGGACTCCTTGTGGAGATGTACAGATTAACACACACTATCTGTGCTGTGGTGGGTGTAGTAGGTGTAGTACCTGCATTGTTTCACACATGGAGACAAACTTCCTGTGTGTACACTGGTGTATGTTGTCCGACTGACCAGCTGAATGATACATGTTGAATAAAAGAGGGACTTTTTCTCAAGATATAAAACTGACATAAGTGATTTCTTATCAAATGTCCTGATGCCAAAGCTAAATTCGCTCCAAAACTTGCAAATGCAATGCATGCACACACAAAGCTTGCAGATCAACACCCTGAAATATACGTAAATCAGTAACAATCATGTACTATTCAGGAATGAGTCCATCAGAGGGACAGCACATGTTAGAGGTTTTAGAGATAAAGTCAGAGAGAGGCCAGACTGAGATGGTTCGGACATGTCCAGAGGAGAGAGAGTGAATATATTGGTAGAAGGATGCTGAGTTTTGAAGTGCCAGACAGGTGGAGGCCTAGAGGAAGACCAAAGAGGAGGTTTATGGATGCAGTGAAAGAGGACATGAAGGTAGCTGGTGTGAGAGAAGAGGATGCAGAAGACAGGGTTAGATGGAGGCAGCTGATTCGCTGTGGCGACCCCTGAAAGGAGAAGAAGAAGTAACAATCATGTACTATCATGCAGCAGCACCTTTGTTTATTTCCCAGATAAAGACATGAATTGATGTATAGTGAAGCCAAAGGGCGGAGGATAGTTTTCAGTAACAGCCCTGCTGCGAAAAGTAGAAAATTGGACCATTTCACTCACGAAAATGACGGGAGATTTGGTAGCAAATTGCGGCACCTTTATCACTCGAGGGAAATGTGTTACCGTGTGCAGAAGTTTGAGTTCATGCACGCTCTGTACATTGGGATATTTCTATATGTGCATGTTCTGTATGTTTGTGTTTTGCATCCAGTAAATGCATTTATTTATGTTCGTATGAGAGAGTGTGTGTCCATGATTACCAAATATTTACTACCAACCATACCTCGAATGTTTTGTTTAATGTAATTCAGTTTCTGTTGTTAGCTGCAGCAACACTCCCAACAGTACAATATTTTATTACAAGACATATCTGTCATAATACTCTTATACTTCATCCAGTTTCAGCCCAACACACCTTCAGGAATGTCTCCCAAGTGAAATCATCCCTAATGAAATATTATTTACTACTCTTTATGTTCTTATAGATCTGATTATTAACAGTTCTAAAGGTGACTAATTCATTTTAGTTTTATTAAATCTGAGTGATGCTTTTGGATCATAATATTCTGCATTGCTTAAAAGCTTGAATAGACCTCAAGGACAGCATTTTGGAATGGCTGGAATTGGACCCTCAGCTTAATATAATTGTGGTGTTCCTCAAGGCTCCATTCAAGGTCTTCTGAGGTTTTTAATATGCATGCATGCATGCTTATAGTTTTCACTTATGACATGAGAATGTTTAACTAACTAACTAAGTCTAGTATCATGGTTGGCATGACCATACCATGGCCAGTTTGATTCAAGCCGGTGACTTATCCCTTTCCAATGAAGGCATTAGGCGAGAGATTCATATATCTATACTGTTTTCCTCTGACTTTAAAAGCTGGTTTTGTTCTAAAATGCAGTGACATTGTGACCTGTTAAACTCTTGTGTGCTTGACTGTCCTCTAAGATGTGACTACTGAGCTCACACACACTTCTTTTAACTCCAGTTCTCCTTTTAATTAAATAGTTTTATTTCATCATCAGATTTCCATTCACGCTTCTTGCTTTCTGCTTCAAACCTAACACCTATGTAACCTTCCAAATGAAGGTGTTATAACAAAGAGTATCGCTATTATAGGTCGTATGTATTTGAGCACATATGTGTGAAGCTATTTATATTTCTATACCTCTGCATGTGCGTGCCTGCCAGAGTGGATTTGCATTTGAGGGCAGGTTTGCGGCCATGCGTCAGGTTTGAGTCTTACATACAGATATATTCATGCATGCACCTGAGTGTATGTGCATGTGTGAGCATGTGTGTATGTGTGTATGTGTGTGTGTGTGTGTGTGTGTGTGTGTGAGTATATGTGCATGTGTGAGTATATACGCAGCTAACAAGCAAGGCAGGAGCTGACAGAAAACATTATTCAAATCATGCCTATCCCCCCCTGACTGCTAAAACCTGACATTTATCTGCAACATGAGCCACTGCTGAAGGTAGTGACACACACACACACACACACACACACACACACACACACACACACACACACACACACACACGCTCGAACAGAGGATTTGGACCACAGTTTTTTTTTCGCTCTCATTCCCAGAAGCCCCAGTGGGATTTGACTCTGGACCCTTGCAAGGTGTTGTTATTGTTCCTGTCTTTATTAATCAAATATTTAATTTGGACCAGATTACTGGCAGAGACAATGAATGGAGATTTTTTTCTGGCGCTTCCTGCAGTACAATGTCCTCTGTCCTTCTTATGTGTGTGTACTCTGTTGTTACTTCTGGGACTACGCTCAAGGATTTTGGAGTGTTTGTTGAGCACCCCCTCCTCTCCCCCCCAAGCCCCCCATCCTTCTTGCTTTAACACAGTGGAGCTACAAGGACAAATGGATTCAAAATTGAAGTAAAATTGAAGCAGTAGTTCATATCGGGTCTGTGGGGATTAGTGTGTGTGTGTGTGTGTGTGTGTGTGTGTGTGTGTGTGTGTGTGTGAGAAATGCCTGTTTGCTGCTGGGCCACTTGAAATTTGATAAAAAAATTGACATTATGTTTTAAATTTAAATACAAAAGAAAAAAAAGAAAAATACATTTCACACAACTTCCCTTTATAGGAGAGCATACCAAGACATATATGCTAAATCACATGACCAGAAATATTATGAAATAAGCTGAACCTTGAATATTTTAATAATTCGAGGAATCAAAATTATAGAAACATGAGCCACAAAGATAAACTTCACGCCACAGGACCAAAGAAAAGGATTTTTTCTAACCTTCGGCTACATTCATAAACTGTTAAATTTAATTATTTAATCAACATTTTGGCAGGAGTCTCGCGTGAGGACGGTCCACAAAGATACAAGATTTAACACAGTGGACTTAGGGAAGGAGCCATAAATGATGATGCTGATGTATAGGGTCCAGAATGTTGTGCTACGATCCTGACTAGGATATACGGTACTCAACTTTCTTGAACTGTGTGGGGAGGACGGGACCAAAACAATGAGCTTAAAGAAGCTATAGGAAAAAAAACAGGCTTTAAATCATTACTCAGAGCTATTTAATTTAATATTAAAGACAAATCATCTTGGTGAGTGCGACTGCATATCTGAATAAAGTTATATAAAGCCATTTGTGGCTCCAGAGGGAATTGTGTGATGCTGGTTTGGGGGTGAATTTTTTGGGGTTAGAAATATGTGAACATACCAGAACCTCCTTAGCCCGCTCCTCATCTTTGCTCGAGGAAGAAGAATGTATAACAAAGACAATAAGTCTGACATTACAAAAAAAAGTAACAAGATCATTGCAGCAACACCAGACAGTGTTATCAAAGTGTAATACTAAATCAGTGCATTGCTCTTTCAGTATCAGAAATGTTGCTTAATTAATGCTGGTTTAATCTTTTGAAGCCCAATAATCCTGTTAAATCTCGCTTGAAGCTTATTTGCTTCAAAGTTATGCTTAAAACATTCTGTGTCTGCTTGTTCCAGTGTTTCACTGAGACTCCAACCCAAGACACATATCAAATGAAAAGTTGTGCATTATTTGTTATAAATATTACATTGATATTCAGCCTGTCATGCAGACGGATCTCCAAGAATTTAAAAAGCTCGGACTCATCCTCGTTTTATTTAACTTGTCATTCGTGTTTGTGAAACTGGCCGAAGGACGTTCAGCACGACCTGTGCGAGATGTTGAAATGCAAAAATAGAAACTATAACTGTTTTTAAACCATGATTAAGTGTTTCAGTGTGTTTTGCCTTTCCCTCTATGCTCGATGAACGAATGTGATGAATGTGGGATAGATGAAGATGAAGGATAAGGACAGATGATGATAGATGAAGCTTTGGGGAGGGGGGTTGAACCAGGACGGGACAGCAGAGAATCGACCGCACAGCTGAAGCGTTCGTGCTTTTTGCATTACTTTTTTTTTTTTTAAACCGCAGCAAAAGAAGTCACATCATATTTCACGTGATGCTGTAAAATATCTTCCACCGTCTTATTTCCAATTCATACAACATGCTTCGCTTTGCAACTGAGTCAGAAATCATGTCTGTGACAAGACCACACACAATCTGCTGATGCTGTGCTCACCACTGTTCAGTACCCATGAAGAATGTTATCTATTCTTATCTATTCATAACTGAAAAAAGCAAAGCTGAGGCGCCTGGTCAAGGTTGAGGGGACTCCCCCCTCCCTCCCTCCCTGCACACACACACGGTGGAACAGGCCAAAACAAAAGATTCTGGTTGTAAACAGACTGGAAGCAGCTGACTGTGTGTGTGTGTGTGTGTGTGTGTGTGTGTGTGTGTGTGTCTTTGAATGAATGAATGAAGGCATGAAAGTGGAAATAGACCATGTGTTTTTCCCGTGTGCTCATGCGAGAGGGCAAATAATTGATTCTTATTACAGAAATGGAGACAGCTTGACAATGTTTATGTGCAAACAGTATATACAGTACATGCACACCATTATCCTCCATCTACACTGTTCTTTTTTTTATTATTATTGGAAGTACAAAAGAACCAAATGAAAAAAAGCTGTAAAACATATTTTTGATTGTGTCGAGAAGGTTTTTATTATCTGTCTTTGGAATATAGCAGATAAGTGTGTGTGTGTGTGTGTGTGTGTGTGTGTGTGTGTATTAAAAGTAAAAATGAGTCAATAAACTAATTATTTGATCAGCAGATAATGAAATGACAAATTGTTATTTTTATCATTATAAATTATCATTAATGTTTAAACTGTTTGGACAAAACAAGCAATTTCAGACTAGAACTACCAGTTTAGTCGTTTTCACTCAATTTTGCCAAACGACCCTGACTTTATTTAAACGTGTGTGTGTGTATATTTTATTCAGACATTGTACATACACACATTATCTGTAACCACTTATCCTCAGTAGGGGCACGGGGAGCCTGGAGCCTATCCCAGCTGACTTTGGACTTTGGGCGCCAGTTCATCGCAGGGCACATAGAAACAAATTCACACTCACGTTCACACCTACGGACAATATAGAGTCACCAATTAACCTGTGAAGCGCGTGTTTTTGGACTGTGGGGGGAAGCCGGAGTAACCGGAGAGAACCCACGCAGACACGGGGAGAAACATGCAAACTCCACACAGTCGAACACAGCCGTGCGTTACAAAAACACAAAGCAGTCAGAAATGGTCATACTAGAATCACTGACAACGTATCAATATGCAGGTTGTGTGTTTCACCCTTGACAATGCATGTTTGGTTGCCTAGCAACTATGTTTTTATAGTTTTTTTTGTTTTGTTTTTTTTACACGGTTACAAAGCTGAAGCCTACATCGTTTTAACTTTGAGCTAAAGTCGGAGGACAGAAAGTGTTTTATATTTCAGAGTGTGGGTGTGAAGTCTGGTGGAGGAACAGGTTCGGATAGTGATGGCTCTTGGATCCTTCGAGTTCATCTGACACTGGCTCTGAGAGTCCTTCCTAGTTTTGTTGTATACTATGTGTGTATAGGCTAATAGTAGCCCTGATAGGATTTAGTTATTTATTCTTAGATTTTGTATCGATTATTGAAATTATATGCAAACAGGGCAAGTTTTAAAGTTTCATAACTTTTCTTTGCATCTCTGTTCACCCAGTATTTTTATACAATCATGGATAAAGATAAGACCACACTAATATTAGTATTATATTTTCTCTAGATATGATTCCAGTGGTGGCTGCGAAGGATTGTTTACAACTGGTGTGATCCAACAACTCTGCTGGAAAGTCAGAATAGACTCACGCATCTGACTTTTGACGTTTGGTACAGAATGGTCAGAATCACTGACAATCTGACTATCAATTCAAGTAGTTAATAAAAATCAGTAAAAATCAGGTGCACATGTGTACAGTATGTCATTATGTCATGCATGTGTCTGAGTGTGTGTTTGTATATGTACACGAGAGAAGTGAAAGAGAAAAACAGTGCAGGCAGCAGAGAATGAAAGAGGGTGTGTGTGTGTGTGTGTGTGTGTGTGTGTGTGTGTGTGTATTTGACCTGACTTCAGCAGATCAGGTCATCCCCGGCTTTGTTCCAGCCGCCATTCAGTGTCCCAGTCGAAAAACCTGTGGGCTTTAACAGCGTCCACAGTAAATATTGACATCGCTAATGGAACCACAGGCTGACCTGAGCTGCAGACAGTTTCCTCCCATAGTCGCTGACACACTCTGTAGGGACGGTCCAGACTCTGGATCAGCATCTGAAATAAAAACCATTACTCTCAATTTGACCCAATTAACACTGCAGAAAATATTGCAGCTTTAGATCCTGACTGATTTATCAATCCAATATCCATCCATCCATTTATTTCCGCTTATCTGACGCCCTCCCTCTGGATCCTGAGGTGTTCTCAGGCCTTATGGGCTATATATATATTTACAGCTGCTCCGGGGGTTCTGGGTTTGCTCTGGGGGTTCTGGGTTTGCTCTGGGGTATCAGTTAGGCGTGCCCAGAACACGTCCAAAGGAAGCCACCAAGGAGGTTACATTATATTTCTTACATTTAGCAACCAAAGTTATGGGAAACTTCAAATGTTCTAGAAAACATGATTTAAGATTGATACTGGATTCAGTTCATGTCAGGAAATGCACATAAATCAAGCCTTGACACGTGTGGAGCTACGGAGAGTTTAATAGTTGCTGCATGATGAGAAAATTGCTCAGAATGTTATCAAAGTATCTCTATGGGAAAAATTCATCATTTCTCTGGGTGTGTTTTTGTCACTTTGGCCGTCGTTCCTCTTCAGCTATGGTGATAATTCACTCACCGGTTTCATTGTTTGGATCTCATCTCTACGAGAGAGCAACACGGCAGAAACACAAGCGATCAGACTGAAAGGCTGTAAACATACTTCCAGTTTTACTGTAATATTGTCAGCTTAATAAATGGGTGCATGGCCTGCGTGATCATCTTCATGTTCCTGTCCTGATTTGATCCCAGCCCCAATTAACTTGTTTAGTAATAATTATAACAGTAATGACATTAAATCCTGCAAGGCTGCACACTTTCTAATGCAAATCTTACAATATATTGAAGTTTAAGGTTTTATCAATTCAAATCAAACATCACAAAAAGACTTAAATGTTATATAATGAAAGCTCTGTCCTCCACCCAAATGACTCAAGGAGCTCAACCTGCCAGGTGTCTAAATATCCTGCGAAGTGGATGCATGACTGCCTGGATAAGATAACTCGAGCACCACTCTGTGCTCTCAAGAGCTGCCACTTCACTGATACCTCCCTCCGTCTACTGGACTCCATCACAGAGTCTGTCCATCCTCATCTTCCTCCCCTCCTTCCACTCCTGTCACCGTTCCTCCGTCTTCCTCCCATCTCACATTCTCTTGTCTTGTGCCCACTCTCTGTGTATTTGTCTCTTCCTGTTCTCTTTCAACCCACTCATTTCTATTTATCTCATCCTCACAGCTGGTGTCCGTCCGTCCTGAACGCGGCGGCGGCGTAGATGGACGACAACAAAATAAAAATTAAAATAAAGAATCGAGACAGCATGAAAACAGCCGGGCATCACGCTGCCTCTCCAGATGATATCGGCTTTTATCTGTGAGAGGAGGCATTAGAAATCCGCTAACTCCTCACCTCTCACTCCTCCCGCCCTCCCCCTTCTCTCCCACACGCCTTTCTCTGTGAAATTTCTGTTTCTATTATAAGATTTTCATTTTCACAATGAGCAAGAGGTAATCACCTATCATATTTCCTGCTTGCATTCTTCACCCCCAGTGTATTTTAAGCTGCGTTGCCTGCTGCTGCTGCTGACTCCCTTTCTCATTTCCACTTTTCCATTACTTTGTTGACGCGGCGACTGTTAAACCGAAACCATCAAACCCACTCTGCAGAATGTACGATTTGAAAAGAGACAAACAGCGGTCGGGAAAATCATTTTAAATGGATAATTAGTTGTTTGTTACAAAGCTTCGACAGAATAGCTTCTGCTGCCAGAAGTTATATTATCTTCCTTTATTGTTTACCACCACTGCTGCATGTTAGTTATGTATCGGTCGACTGCGTTGACTGTGCCAGATGTTGCATTATTTCATATACTTTTTACAAATATGGAAGAGAAGTAGGTGTGCAATTCAAAGGCGGCTGAAAACTTTGGGTTGGTGAAACCAAAGCAGAAGCAGCAGGTCGATCTTTGGTTGAAATGACCTGCAGACTTCGAGCGGTTCGTGATGCACGATGAAACAAATGAAATGAAGGTACTAGACACCATACATGGTCTAATTCTTGTTGTGTCATCCTGAATATTTTTCAAAGCATATATATGTTGAGAATATATTAATGTATACAATAGGCAATCAAATCACGGTTGCCTCCTTCCACACCTGACGAAGCTGTCGCTTCGCCCTGATTGCCCCTGAGCCTCTGGAGGATGCTTCATGATGAGTTTTCTGGTAGCAACCACCCGAAGAGACTTCTTCTTAACCAAGAGCCAAAGAATAGATCAAATGTGGGACATACACAGTCAACGATAAACCGGAGCCAATTATTATCTTTGTCTCTCCACCGCGGGGGCCCCCCAGCGAGCCTGCAAGACCCTGGGAGCTGAGACACGGAGCGAGATGGGGTAGAGGAGTGAGTGTATGGTGATGCGTAGGATGAGGAGGGGGAGCAGAGAATCAAACGGCCCTGGGAAAAAGAATCAGTCGCCCGGCGCTCCAGTCGCCATAAAAACATCATGAAGCGAGGCCCTTGCTTTTCTTCTTCTTCTTCTTCTTTTTTTTCGATTTCCATAAGAGCAAGCTGGCTATTAACTATTAAGAGGCCAATCCGCAGAGCAGACTGTTGCCATAGAAATGAGCAATAAAGGAGTCTGGGAGAATGAGTCCTCTGGGGGAGGGGGGGGAGTGCAAGCGAGGTTGAGCTCAAGGTCGTGTCTGCTCTGACCCCCGCGGCCTTGTTACAATATATATGACCCATTTATGTCTCCATCCACTGTTGCAGCTGACCTTGGTGTTTACGAGGCCGCGGCGGCAGAAAAGGCCATCATACAATTGGCCTGATTCATGTGACATGTCGGCTAAACAACGGGCTTGTTACCCCCCGACGCTCCCGCCTCGCCAGCTCGTAGCGGTTGCTATATATCTGCTCGCTAAGACATATTAGCTCTGAGCTCAAGGCGTTATTTTGACAGGTAGATTTAGTTACCTGTTAGGATCGATACAAGCTCCCCGCGCCGGTTAACAGACGCAGTGCTTCATATGTGTCGGTGACATTTTCCAAAATGACATTATAGATTTTGTGGAGCTCAAGCTCCGTTCTGAAAGTTTTTCATATTAAAGGGCTATTAAAGGAATAGAAACTGCTATAAATCAGCGCTCACTGTTTATTTGTGACTTTCCTCTGTTTTCTAAAGCCTGTCTTTTTCCTTTTCGCCGCTGCTTCAGTGATATCAGAGATATTTTCTTTTCTAAAAAGCAGTTCCTGTGACCTGCGGTGAGCTGCTTGTGCACCAAGGAAGCCAGAGATGAAAAGTGGCAGCCGCACGCCGAATGTTAAAAAACAGTAAACATCAGCGTTGCCTTTTGTTACGGCAGATCGACTGGGTTCAACGCCGGCTTCCTCGGCGCCTGTGGAGGCTCTGTGGATGTCGGTTACCTCAGCCTCGGGCACGGATGACAGCTCATCAGGATGACTGACAAGTGTGTGAAAGTGTGGGGACTAACGATACATTCCTCATCTGAAGCTGAAAAAGTTGAATGTTGCAGTTTCAAGGAGTTAAGAGACACTTCATGCTGCTGTGGAGGAGTGACTTAGCCGCGATTGTTATTTTCGTCTTAATTAAAATAGTCTCGTATTGTGTCGAATAGCTCTGATCAACCTTTGCGCTCCGAGTGAAGTAGGCGTCAGTAGGCAAATGTTCAATCTTTTCCTCGTTTAAAAATATACTTCATTATTTAGTTTTCTGTTCTGGGAGAGAAGAAGTGAAGCGGCTTGTCGGGGTTCAGAGAGATGAACCGTCGATGGAGAAAGTTAAGGAGTTAAGGAGGAAACAATGCTTCTATTCATGTTGGGGATTTCATTTCTGAAACTTAAAAACAGCTGATGTTTCCTCTCTGTATCAGCCACCGATCGGCTGTAACATCATGATCCATTGAGTCATGGATTCCAATAGACGTCTAAAGGTGAAGATATAAAACCAAGACCTCAGCAGAGGTCCTTTAAGTCCTGTCGTAGTGACGCCTCCATAGATTGGACTTCTTTGTCGAGCACATCCAACAGATGCTCGATTCGACTGACATCTAGGGAGTTTGGAGGGCATGTCAGCACCTTGAACTCATCTTTAGTGTTGCATTATCCTGCTCGGAAAGGCCACCGCCTTTAGGGAATAAACTGTTTCCATGGTCTGCAACAATATTTGGAGAGGTGGTGGATGCATTATGTAGGTGTACTTTGTGGCTGAGCGTTCTTTGCTGTGAAGTTCTCGCTCCGCATTCTTCAGACATCATCTGGATGTCAGTCACGATACTGTGGGCGGCGCTGTGACAGCTACACGCTCTGTCAGATGAGTCGCAGCACGATTAGCATCAATGTCATCTGAGATTGATTCTTTAAAATCAAAGTCCGCCGACAAACTGGGATGTTTCTTCAGCATTTTCTGATCTGATGGCGACGACATGTCAACGCCTTCCAAATGACTGTTCTAATAAAATGATTCACTGTCTTCTGATGTGCCACCGTCATTATTCTGCCACCGGCGGCTGTTTCAGTCGAAGTAACGCCGCTCTGAGGCGGTTTAACTGACATTATTTGTCCACCATTTTGTCAGATTTGTGACTAAGCAAATATTACCGGATAATCGGACACCGTGCGCTGCTATTTCTGTATTTTCACACTGCCGATTCTGCCCTGACTGCATAATATTGGAGTTACTGGAACAAGAATGTGTTGGTGTTAGTTTGGCTGACTCAGGAACAGCCTAAAACCCCCACTCAAAAAAAAAAAAAAAAAAAAAAAAAAGACAAGCACCAGGACAAGCTTTCCAAAAAGTTTAACTTACAGCATTACATGAACTGCAGACATTACACCATCTTTTATATAAAGAGACACAGTTAAGCCTCCCACACATGCTCTGTTGAAGCAAACTGCTCATAACTGCCGCTAGACAAGTTCAGTTTATTTAAACTTTGACCTCGGTTGCTGCTGACCTTTCGAGAGCAGAGAGTGATGGAAGAAACTGAACTGTTCCCCAAACTCGATGTTAAAAAGTGACGCTTAATGGGGCAACTAATGGCTTTGTATAGGTAAATCCAATACTATAGTATTAAATAAGTTAGCCAGATGTTTATGAACTATGTTATCTTTTATCTACTCCACAACTGGCTGTGTTGGAGTATAATCCATCTTTTATTATAGCTGTTCTGTGATTGGTTTGTTAATTTAGTCGTCCTGCTGTCAGGTTGTTTGTTTTATTTTTATTTACTACATCTTCCCTCAGATTTGCTGATGTCTTCCTCTTTTTACCTTTTACTCTTGTACTCGATTAATGTTTGTCCTGTGGAGACTGATCTCTGTTTCTGATTAGTAATCTTCATCATTGAATTTGTTGTCCAATAATATTTTCACATTTGCTTCCGGTAAAAAAACCTCAAAGCTGTCTTCCATCTCTGCTGCAGAGCTGTGCACCCAATTAGTGAAGGAAGAGCTATGTTCAGGCTCGGGGAAGTTTGTGGTCACGGTTTAAAGAAAGCAGCTCGTGTTTTGGTCCAGAGTGTATAATATTATATCATATTGTGCATGTTTTTCTGTGGAAAGGATCCTGTTTAACAGGATTGTCTGGAAGTACGATAAAAACTTACTGGATGTAACAGCATACATGCATTTCTTCAGGTTTCTATTGATGGCACTCCTTCATTTAGTTTCATGAGATGTAAAACAACATTTTTCTGTCTGCCGGTGGATTTTTTTTTCCATCCATAAATGTCTCCCGTGATAGCAGGCTCCCATTTCCATACCATGTAAAGGTTTTATCGTGTGCTCACACTGGAAAAGTGACAAAAATAAGTTCACTCACAAAAATGCAGGCATAATGCATCATTTTCCTGCAAGTACAAAACTATAAGAAATCTGTTACAGTTAGTCTGTGGACTTAGAAAACAAAACACAGCCGGGGTGAGAGGTGTTTCTAAATCTTACAGTACAGCAGCCTCCGGTTTAATTAGCCTGCATTAGTTTTTGTGAGGCACTGAGTGTAAATGAAGCTCTTTTAAGCAATGTTTAATGAGCAGAATCTCGGGTCATATGCAGCTTTGTTTCCAATCTGCTGCCAGTTTCATTTCACGTTCGTCATGTTTAGTGCGAGGACACGTTTTAAAGGTTCCCACAAACAATTTGAATATCCTCATAAAACTGTTTTGTTTTTTTTAGGAGCAGAAATATTCCCCTCCAATATGAGCCTCTTCATATTGGAGGAGATATTTCTGCCACTGATGTGGAAATGCTGGTTTACACTCTGCATTTTTTTTTTTTTATTATCACCGAATGCAAGCAGGCAAACGGTTCCCCTGAACATCGCCGTAAAATAGTTTTGCTTCAGTGTTTTCCTTGACAGGTGTTAGAAGCTCCTTTCTCAGTAGTTTGACGCATAAATTCTCTCTCCTACCATCCTCATGTCTTTGAACACACACACACACACACACACATCCTCCCACTCACTGACACACACTCTCCTGGTTTCATTTTCTCCATTGTCACACTCGAATTTGCTTCATTTGCAGCAGATTCTCTCACATTCATCGCACCGTTTGTGTTTTTATTTGTTTGCTTTGAATAGACACAAAGAAGGAATCCTCATACTGAGTCATGACAGTTGAATCAACACAATTAATCCCCGGTTTGTGCCCGCAGACCCCCCCCCACCCCTGACCCTCCACTTCACTTTCCCAGAGATTCCCCTCGAGGTTGCAGCGCAGCGTGGGTCCCAGCTGCATGGAAGCAAGCCTGAGTGCATCTCAGCGTTGCCATCGCAACCTCATAAGCCACAGGCGTCTCTGGGCACCAGGCACGAGGATATATGTTGTGTTTACACAGAGAAAGAGCAATGTGGTGATTAAAAAAAAAAGAAGGAAACACACACACACACACACAGATACACAAGGACAGACAGCACAGAAAATGACAACGCTTCATTTGGAAATTCAAAAGCTGCATTCAGAGCGGGGAGATGTCGGAGCCCGGGTGTCATTTGTGTATGAATAATTCCTTTTTATTTGATTACGCACTTTCACAAAGTTGGCTCTTTTGATCAGAATGGGTGTCAGGCTGTTCACAGGTGTGGCTGCGTCCTTGTGGCGCTTTTTATTTCACAGGATGCTGTATTTGAAGAGTTCTGTGCCAAATAAAAAAATGTTTTAAATTCACTCTGGGAGGGGGTGAAAAACATTTTTAAAGTTTTCATTTGAAAATTTGAAATTTTTTGTGAAATTGCCTCAAAGAAACAAGTTTTAAGTTCTCGTTAAATATCAGCTTTGCCAGTTCAAAGGCAAATCAGCACAAGTCAAGTGAAAGACAAACATCGTCCTCTTAAGTGCCCTTGAGCAAATCCTGAGAGGAGCTGCTCATTGTCCGACAGCAGTGGATGCTTTACTGCACCTTATTCTTTTAAAGGTGCAGCCTCTCTCCTTTGTTCAATGCCGCTGGCCTTGTTTTCTTTTTAAATCACTTTTCCCTGAATCCAAAAGTTTAAATGATGTAATAAATTCAATCTGCACATGAATTTTAAAACCCTCATGTATTTTTAAAATGTCCCCATTACAGTTTGGATTGTGTTTTCCAAGTTTCTGGCCGTGGTTTCTATCGATTGCTTTAATAACATGTGACGGGGACAGAAGCACGAGCAGCGACCCGACAGTTTGGCCAGGATCATGTAAATCACTTTATTTAATGGTGAATGGAAATGTTTGTAATAATTGCACAAAGGTCAAAGGTGGTCCTTTTAACTTTGGTGAATGTTTGAACGGATCATTCGGATGATGCTTGTGCTCCTTCGTTTCAGCAGATTTCAGGGATTTCCTGGTGAGTTAACTTTACCGGATAAAACCCAGATTTTATGTCGGTCGCTCTAACTAAAAAAAAAAAAGACCTTTCTCATTAATTTAATGACATCTCAGGTCTATTTCAGATATCACTGACATGGACTGGACTGAGATGACATGTAGTACAATGTCTCATTATGGCTTTATTCTGGTTTTAAAGGGAACAGACTCGAGGAGAAATCACACACATCTGGTGAATCCTTAATAATTACTTAAAGGTCAAGCGTTTATATGACATAAATGGAATATAATGTGTTTCATTAGTGTATAATCACATGAAAATAAGCATTGTTATGTTTTTCCTACCTTAGAATTAAACTTTTATCTCCAGACACTGAGGGTCCGCTTCCACGCTGAGCTGCCATGTTTCTACAGTAGCCCAAAACAGACAAACTAAACACTGGGTGTAGTTGTTGCATGTTTCCCAGCCTCTCTCCTTCACGCTTTAGGAAGGAGAGGGTGAGGCGAGGTGGCTGCAGTCCACAAACTACACAGCTAGACCAGTAAGATGTTAGCTTTGACATCATTAACATCATATTTTAAGCTTGTTTTATTAACTAACAAAGCATTCGTAATAAGTACAGGTGGCTGTAATTCTTTAGAGTTAATGAAGATCTCATCCATTCGTTTTCTTATCAACACAAACTGAAGTAACATGCTGCAGTTATCAGTGCGACGAACGTGTCGATGATAAGCTACTTAGCAATCAGGGCCTCTTAATAAGTATTTATTGGAAGCTAATAGGCTGTGGGCTCATGACTATGCAACCATTAGCAGGTAATTGCTAATTAATTAGCACCGCACACTCATCCAATTAGAGAAATATGAGGCCATTAAGGAATAGCCGATGGGTCGTTAGTGTCAAGTATGCAAATAAATGTTTACTCGTTAAGGGGGAATCTATCCGAGGGAAATTATGGGGTGGTGTTGGGACTTTTTGTTCAACTTGGCAGGATGAATAAAAGATTTGATTTGAGCCTTTGAGCCAAAAACAAAACAGTGAGGATGTTTTTCTTCCTGGATTCATCAGCGAGTGTTTAAAAAGATTTTTCATCCTTGTTAAAAAGTTGTTAACTCAACCCCTGACGTGTCGTAATGATTAATCTGCTTCTGCTTTATTTTCGTCTTGTTTTGTTTCTCTCCCAGCCGTGAATATCTCAATCTGCAGCGCAGCTCTTCATCTGCTCCGCGGTGGGTCGCTTGCTTTAACGCGGCGCCGAACATTTAACAAAACCTGAACAGGAACGAAACTCTTTCATTCGGCACAAAAATACGACTGAGCGTCAGCTCCTGGAGGAGAGACAGAAGACGCAGTGACATGGATGAAAAGTTTTTGTTTCAGTGAACTACTTCCGTACAGTTTTTTAAGGCTCTGCAGCAACAGATTGAATGTGTGTCATACTTGGTTAGTAACAATAATTATTGCATGATAAAATTGAATTAAAGATTCATTATAGATGTAATAGAAAGAGCCCAAACTCTACATACATTGGATGTCTGTTTTACAAACGCTCTCCATGGAGGTCATGGGAAAAAAAGACCTGAGTGAAAGAATAACTGAAGCTGTGACATTTATTATAATAAATAGATCTTCTTCATTTCATTTTTTTTTACTTTTATTAAAAGTTCTTCTTTTCTTCGAGCTCTTCTTCCTGGCTGTTGTTTTTGGACAATCTGGACTGTACCAAGTGGGATTTGAAGGAGGAGGATGTGATGCATTCTTTGTATTTTGTTAGATTAACTCTAGTTTGAATGAAATGTTAGAAGTCATTGTTCTTGACAGCTTGTCTTGTCCCAGCTTCTCCAGTATCACGGTGGTTTTGACCAGGAGGTGTTCAAAGCTGCTGCTTCCTTCATTTGAGTTTTGTCAGTTGGCTGGTTGGTTTTCTTTGCTTGAATAAAACACAGCTCTGAACCATGTTTCTTGACTGTTTAAGCTACTTTTGATGCTCCAAACTTCCCCAAACTGCCGGCGACATGCACCAGATCAACATCCTCCTCTGCACACTGGAAATATGTGACAGAATTAACTAGATTCAGCTTTTTTCAGCTGAAACTTTGAGCAATTGGTGAGATTTATACAAGTAATTAAATCTTTTCTGGCTGAGTATGTTAAAATAAGAACCCTCTGCTTTGAAGAAATGAATTCAAATGTTTGAACCAAAACGTTTTTCTTTTCATGTTGGGTTTTAAAATACACTTCCACAAAAAGAAAAATGTCATTACATTTCAAAAGACCGGGCTCTACTGCACAGCCAGTAAAATGATTCAAACAATATTTATTGAGCCAACTATGGTTCAAGTTGAGCCGTAACAAAGTCGCCTCGGAGAGAAGGTCAGTGAAACGGTGTGTAAAATAAACGACAATGAAAGTTTGGGTCTCAAGGCGAAGCTCGTCTTACAGACACAGTTTTACGACCGCGATTCATGTTTACACAGTTGAAAGGCAAAAGGACAATGAGAGACTCCTGTGTGTGTGTGTGTGTGTGTGTGTGTGTGTGTGTGTGTGTTTTATCCACCTTTGTGCATGATCAATTCAAATCATGGCGACTTCCAGGCTGAGATTTCCATGAGAAATCACGCTTTTAACACATTCGATAACAAAAACAGAAAGTGCGAATCTGTGTCTTTGAGAATAATCTGAATTAATCTGATTTCTTGATTTTATATATCATGGAAACTGTGCAGCTGATTCCGAAATCTAAAATCAGTGACACAAACCGATGCTTTGTGTATATTCTGCAGCCTCGCAGGGTAAAGAATACTCTTGATGCCTGAAGAGGCACCCTGCTCGCTTTTATGTAAAAGTCACAACAGCGATCTTACAAGGTCGAGTAACATTCCTGTATCACTTTCAACACGACGCACAGGTCTGAACTGAACGCTGTCAGATGAATGTAAAGGAGACAGAACTGTGCACCGTGTACCGCCACTGTAATTAATGATCTCAATCACCATCACTGTGAGTATAACAAAGTAGGAAACACTGTGGAAAAACAGATTTTTAGTTGTTGATGGGATCCAGCTGTGCATATCAGATCAGTCTATAAAAATAATGTTTCCTCTTGTGGTGAAACCAGGGCAACAGAAGAAACCACGGTAATAATCTGCAGAGCGTTCCTCCTCTGTCGTCTCAATGTTCATTCATTCACAACTGCAAAGACGGATGAATGAAGATCCAGCACAACGCGTCACAAAGAGTGAATTATTATAAAAGCCACCTCTTTAACAGATAGATGAATCCAACAATGTTATGTAACCCGTGTCTGAAAAGGGTTTAATTGGACTATCTATGTGCTACGGCAGTAATTCCAAGTTATCCAATCGGATCAGTCCATTCTGGCTGACTGTCGGCACACTAAAGCCAAATGTGATCTGGATCTTTTGCAAGCTTTTAGGTGAGCAGTCTGACAACCCACCGTGTTTTATTTAGGCTCAGTCATTCTCACTACTTAGTTTAACAGTTCTTTGACTGTTTTTATGTGCCTACACGCAAGTTTTCTCCATTATTATCACATTTTTAAAAAAATATTCAGTGTTTATTAGAAAAATTAGACGCTCATTCGCACTTAGTAAGAGCACAGCGCGCCTTCAGCAACAGGAGCCTCCACATACGAAGTTTCAAACACACCTTTAAATTACCCGAGCGTTTCGATGTGACCTGGAAATCCATTTCTTTTCTTCTTCTCCCTCTGTTTTGAGTCGAAGAATGAGACTGAGGAATAAAAACTCTCTCGTCCCAACGATGCAAATAAAAAACCCACATAAATGTATTCTTTCATCAAAGCAATATGTAAATGACTGCACTCTCAGGATAGGGTTCCTTGAGGACTTGCTACAGTAGCACATCTGAGTCGCTGAGGGTTCGCCCCGTTTTATTTATTTCTTTTTTTTCCATCACTGTTGTCTTCACCGAGGCTCAGCTGAGGCAAACGGAACATAGTAGTGTCGTGGAGGAAATTTATGCCTTTAATTAAGAAAGTTGCGTGGCCTTGGAGGGATGTTACTCTATGCGAGTCACCCCGGGAGCGAGCGAGCGAGTCGTGGCTCCGTGTGTCTGATGATGGAAGCCGAGCGTATTCATTGTGGTCTTGGGTGTGTTTTTTTTTTTCACAATGAAGGAATGGCAGATAGAGAAAATGTTGTAAACTGCCTCAGAAGTGTTGTTTCTCATGACGCCAAATACAGCGAAAAGAGCGAAGTGATAGAGAGACAGAGCCTGAGACGAGCGATGTAAGAGAGAGAGAGAGGCACAAGTCAAATATAAAGAGAGAGCGAAAGAGAGAAAGATACAGAAGTGAGGGCGGATAAAAAATAATTAGAGAAACTCAAAGAGATGAGTGAGAAAAATGGATTACAATGTTTCGGAAATCACCGTGAGCTGCATTAATACTCAAAATTAAAGTAATTTAATTAAACTAATTTTGTCTATCAGCATTTAGGCACAACATCCAACGATTATTTAAAAAAATATTGTTTACTGCAGCTTTAAAAAGGAAAAAAAGCTCCTGCGAGCTCAGAAATACTGTTTTGATCTGACTGATCAATATGAAAACTCATTCTCTTTTAACTGCAAACATTTAAATTAATAAATAAGCGCATGAAAATTCAACACTGGGCTTTTCATGTTATATTATGTTGCTTTGTTTATTCTGTATTCTGGAAACAGAAAGGGAAAGACGACGACAATATGAGAACAAATGTGGCTTTATTGTCTTATTTTATGTTTATTTAGCTGTTGAATCATAACTTTTTTATTTCATAACATGTTGTTCTTAATAATCTGTGCTATGTGAAAGAAATATGAGTTGAGGGTGAGAGACGGAGACATAGAAGGAGACACAGGTACAAGAGAGATGCATGATGATCTCATCGGGAATGATCTCATCGGTGTGTATCCATGGAGACTTTGTGTGTGTGTGTGTGTGTGTGTGTGTGTCAGACTGACTGGGTGACTCCTTTGGGGGGAGTTGGGGGAAGGGTGGAGTTGAAGAAGGGTGGGGGTTGCCCCTCTATCTTCTCTCTTGTCTCTCCCTCTGCAGCTCTACCACCCCCCTGAACCAAACCCTCCCTCCACACTGAGCTTTTGTGTTTGACTTTGATCCGGCACTGTTGCCAACATCAAAAATTCCTCTGTCACTGGGAGCAACCCAGCGTACAGTCAAAGAAAAAGTGTGTGTGTGTGTGTGTGTGTGTGTGTGTGTGTGTGTGTGTGTGTGTGTGTGTGTGTGTGTTATAGAGCAGCACTAGTACTCACAGCAGGAGCAGCAGTGGGGGTAGTACGGTTATTTCAAGTTGTGGGAATTAATAATTAGATATTTGTGAGAGTAAATGATTCATGATGAAAGCATAATACAATAAATAAATAAAAAAAATAAAGGCAGAGCTGTTTGATCTATTTACAGAAAACAAGTAAAGGATAGTTCCAGTTCCAAGCGAGAGAGAGAGTTCAAGTATCTCGGTTCGTGGAGTGTGAGGTGGATCAGCAGTTTGGTGCAGCGTCTGCAGTACTGCGGATGTTGTACCGGACCATTGTGGGGAAGAGGGAGCTAGGCCAGAAGGGAAAGATCTCGATTTTACAGTCCTGAGCTTTGGGTAGTGACCGAAAGAATGAGATCGCAGATACAAGCGGCCGAGATGAGCTTCCTCCGCCGGGTGGCCGGGCTCAGCCTTGGAGATCGGGTCAAAAACTCGGACATCGGCTTGGAGTAGAGCTGCTGCTCCTTCGCGTCGAAAGGAGCCAGCTGAGGTGGTTCTGGGCGCCTCCCTTTGGAGGTGTTCCAGTCACGTCCAACTGGGAGGAGACCCCGGGGCAGACCCAGAACCCGCCGGAGGGTACAAAAATAGAGTTGGAGTTAAAGAGGTGACTTCTGTGACCGGATTATATCACGAGAAACATTTTTAAAAAGTTAAATGGTCATCAAACGAGGGCCGATGGGTTCTGAGATTGCATTTCAGCCAAAGCGTTCCCACACAGACTGCAAAGCCTGCTCAAACATCGACACAACTCAGACTACAAGCAGAACCAGAGCAGAATAAACAGCAGATGATGCATTCATACTCAGATGTCTGTTTGAAGAGATTGAAGACGATGCCCCTCAGCTCTGCCTGCAGTACATAATGTTTGGTTCAACAATGACAGGTAGATGTGCCTAACAATTATCTTCAATGTATTTATGCATTTACAAATGGGCAGTGCATCATCTGAAGCTATTGAATATTTTATGTTGGTACAACGGAAACAACTAATGGAGCAGAAAAAGAGCAAACAACAACAAAAACTCAAATAAATCAAGACCTCTCCCCAGTTAAATGTCCAGTGTGTCAGATTTAGGGCACTCTGGTCACGTAATATGGCAGAAATGGAATATAATATGCATAACTGTGTTTTCATTTGTGCAGATAAGAACTGATATGCGTTTGTTCATTTAGAACGAGGCTTTTATATCTGCAGAGAGATGCCGCAGGTCCACATGATCTGCACACAGCGACAGCAACATGCTGAAGGTTCTGGGAAAGATCAGGATTAATACAAAAGGCAAAGAACAAGAAAAGGAGAACCGAAGCTGGAGTGTCTAACTCTCCTTTCTCTGCGATGACTGCATGGTCTGTGTGTCATTGTAACAAATGAGTTCATCCCGTAGCTTTTTTCACAGTGTGGTAATGAAATATACAAAGGAGAAATTGTGCGTAAACGTGGTTTAAGAGCAAATGATTTGATCGTTTTATTATCCACCCACAATTTAATGATGGAAATAAACAGCATCAGAGGGAAAGGTGTGTGTGTGTGTGTGTGTGTGTGTGTGTGTGTGTGTGTGTGCAAACTCTGCAAACAAAAGGCTTGTTTCAAGGCAGAAAACCCATAATTGCATGATTGTATTGATTCCTCACAACATAATGAGCTATGATGAAACTCAGACTTAACATCGTGATATTTCTCGGCAAGCGAGAAAAACCCGACTTCACAGAGATTGCTTAGCTGTTTCAAGCCATGAAACAATTATGATTTTATTGCTTTCACAAGACGTAATGAGACAAAGAATCTTCACACAGTCGCTCTTGTGACGACAGCGAAGCCCCAGAACTACACACAGGAACAATCTCTTTTCTGTTTGGAGCCGCGGCGCTTAGATGACTAAGCTTTTGTTTACGAGCTCGTTTCGTCTTGACAAGAGAGATTTTCTTCTTTTGCTTTGAGTCGATGCAGAATGGAAAAATCAAGGACGTTTCTCGAAAAAGCCTCCTCCTCCTCCTCCTGTCGCTTGTGTGAGGCGTTGAAGCTGACACGCGTCGACGCAGGAAGATAAGACTCTTCAAACATTCACACCTGAAGAAGAAACAAGTGAAATACGGAGAAAATGAGGTGCATCAGCCTTTCATCATAATGGACTTAGATGTACTCGAATGCATGTGGGAAGGTGATCAATAGATATGATTAAAAGAGTGAAATCATTTGGACAAGAGACCACGGCTTCCTCAGATGAGCTTTTTCCCAACTGATCTATGGTGTTCAAACGGGAACAAGTGTAAAGATTAAAACCTACTAAGACTAAACATAACACGTAATACCTGCAAAGATTTTTCAGTCTTGACACAAAGAGACGTATTAGCTGAGCAAATGGGTAAATACCGTGGACAACACGTGGTAGACACCCTCCCAAATCCTGTGTCTGTGTGCTTGTACTTCCATCAATAAACAGCACCGTCAACACCGAACACCTAGTTAGTCGATAGAACCGATAGGTACCTTAATGTATATGAGTCACATTATGCAACCCAGTCTCCTAGAAGTTATGTTACAAACTGTTTTCATGATTACGTTGCAGTGACGATATATATCCCTTGCCGATTTTGTGATTTTTGCTACATTTGCCCACTGACAAATTAATGAACGGCCCATAATTTTAACGGTAGGTTTATTTTAACAGTGAGAGACAGAATAAAATTAATTAACTTGCATTTCATTGAAGGTAAATAAGTATTTGATCCCCTAACAAACATTTCTTGTAGTTGCTCACCAGGTTTGCGTACATCTCAGAAACGATTGCGGTCCACTCCTCTCTGCAGATCCTCTCCAGATACTTAAGGTCTCAAGGCCGTCCATTGGATACTCGAAGCTACAGCTTCCTCCACAGATTTTCTATGGGGAAAAAAAGAGCTAAGGACAATATATTATAATTATATCCACCAATAACACTCCAGCGTATTTCAGTGAGTGCCTTATAAGGGGTTAACAGTGCTGCACTCCAGTCTGTAACCTCGTAGTTATTCTGGCGGTAAATTAAGATTGTGTAACATTATTTAATTCAAAGCCTTTTTCATGCACTGCTGTAACCTGACTGTTGTAAAACCTGCCTCGAGACTTCTGTAATTTGGATACAAAGAGGCACTGCCATATATCATTCCTTTGCACATTCAATGGAAACTTGGTTACATCCCAAATTCCTTGCATGTTTCCAAGTTTTTAAACAAAACAAGGCAGGACAAGTTTATTTGTATACAGGAGGTTCGGGGCAAAATGTACAGTGCAATCTCTATCCATACTGCAGAAAAGAGCCATAAGAATAATCCATAATACCGGGTATAGAGACCGCACAAAGACTCCTCTTAAAATCAAAAACATTGGTTAATTTCCAAACAGTCAAATCATGTACAAAGCAATAAACAATCTACTTCCTGGCAACATTTAAAAATTGTTTTTTTTTTACAGAGTTGGGGATTATAATCTGAGGGGTGAGTTCAATTTAAAACATAATTAAAAAGTTTTTGCCTTTCAGTGTGTGGAGTGAGGTCGTGGAACAGACTGGGTGTGGAGCTCAAGCAATGTCCAAGCATGATCCAGTTTAAAAAGCGGTACAAACACACGAGCTACAGGGAGGAAGAAGAACTTTAACAATGGGTGTTTTCATCAATGATAAATGATTTATGTATTTGTTTGTTTAATCTATTTATTTTCTATTTCTCTATTTTCTTTTTTTGTAAACATGTATTACTTAGAAATGTATGTTTAGGGAGTAAGATTATTAATTGAATAGTGAAAAAGGGGTAGGTTTCAGTGATGCGCGGGTCCATGTTTGATCGACCCGCACCGGCCGACGTTTTAAACTAACCCGCCCCAACTCGGACCGCAGCAAATAATTGTGAAATATTGTACCCAACCCGCTTCCTGACCCGCATTTTAAAAAGTAGTCTATACTTTCTCTACCTCCTCGTGGCATCTTCGCGCCAGTTATTCAGCCAATAAAGTCTGTGTATTTCACAGAAAATAGAAATTCTGTCTGCTACATAAATTACAAAACTTTACTCGGCATCTTTATTTCAAACGACCCGACCGACCGCGACCCGAATATCATTAAAAATATTATTTGGTGACTCGTGACCCGCTCAATTTGGATCAACCCGCGCATCACTGGTAGGTTTAAATAACATTCAATCACAATATTACTTTTTGTATTGACTATTGTTATTGTTGTTTTGACTATTTTCATTGGATTTGTTTGTTGTGTTACCCGCACATGTTCGAAATAAACTATCTAAACTATCTAACAGTGTTAACAACACAATAATGTGAGATTGCATAGGATATGAACAGCATTGAGAGAAAGCAGGACAAATGTTTGTTCAATTAATCATAAGCCTGATACTCTGTGCCCCTGAAAACCTAAAGAGAAAGGAGAGAAATGTTCTCTGAATGTGTATTATGCTTTACTCATGTGGACAATGTCCGTTTTGCATTCAGGCGGCGCTGTGCACAAGGTGGTGGCAGATTTCTAAGAGGTGAGCCGGTCCGTGAGGGCCTGGCCATGCCATTGCCGCAGTGCATCGCGGGATACGTATACAGCTCTTGTATTATTAACTTGTAATTGCAGAGTGTTGGAGACAGACAGAGGCCTGTTCCTCCCCGTGTGCAACCTTGTGTCATTTCACATCCTAACACTTGTCTGTCTGCACTCTAACGGCCTCCGGCTGGAGACTTCAGGCCGAGCAGACACGGTGATGCGAGGGTGTGATTAGAATCGTGAATGAGGTCAACACACCTGACCTCGCTACAGCTGAGCCTTGTACAATATCATGGTACCCTGTGCTGTTACATAATGCAAAATGACTGACTGTAGTTATTACACCAGTCCACCAGGGACACACAGGACTGTGCTTGTTTTTGTCCTTGATGTATGTTTGTGCTGAGGGCAATATGACCAGGTCTTCATCGGAAACAAGGTAATGACATGGACAACAAAATGTCGAGGTGCACAAAAACAAAAATACATATCCATGAAAAAGCAAAGACCTGGCAAAGAACACATGATGAAAAAGTTGCAGCTGTAGTAGCTGCTCAACGTGTGAACCAATGGTTTTATTTCATCGCTTTAATCTGTAATAAAACATTTAACTTTCCAAACATTTATCCATATGATCTGAACCACTTATTGTGAAGTAAAGTTTGAAGTGAGAGCACCTGAAATGTCAGGAAAGACTCTTCGTTGCACATAAAAAACTATCATTATACCTTTTATAATTTAGCCAGATTTCGCTTACAACAGACAGTTGAAGTCATAATTTTATTTCCCGATGTTATTTCATGTTCTTGGTTTCTTATCTTATGTTTTAATTCAGTTAATTCCCCAGTAGGAATTACTGATGCAAACTATGATGAAAACAAGTCATATTAAATCAGAATTAGGGTCAGTGTTTTAATCAGTGTGCAAGTAATCCTAACTATTTACTTTCGTTGATGAAACTTACCTACCTGCTAAGGTCATGGCACCACTAACCCTAACCCCACCATCCCTCCATCCACATGTCAAAATGTTTCACAGGGACTTTATAGAGGCAAAGACTCTGCATCTTTGCTGATTCAGATCATTTAAGCTTTGCTCTGTTTATTTTTTTTTAAGCCAAGATCAATATTCATTCATTATTTTCAGTTATTTTACACTTTGCCTATAAAAGACCAATAAAAACGTGAATACAACTCGAGTCCCTGCTTGGGTTTGTACTTCATCATCATCTCAGCACCGATGACACCAAAACAATGTTGTTCGTTTGTTTACATTTATTGTAGCTGCTGACTAAAGTGAATTTAAATCTGATCAGATGACGGGAGATATCGCATCCCTTTCATCTGGAGCCCCCGTGCTTTCACCAGCCCCAAAAGCCAAAATAGACGGGCTAAGGAAAGTGTAAAGCAACCTTAATTTGAAGTGAAAAAAAGTGTGGGAGGGTGGATGGACTTCAAGGCTGTCTCAGCTTTCCCCGTTCACTCCCGTTGGCAGCTAACAGGCCCGGAGTAATTGGGATGTGGATAAGACAGTGATCAAACGAAACCTTCACACCTCCATCACGCTTAATGAAAGCTCAACGAGCAAATACAGAACTGCCAAGTGCTTTGTAGTCCCTCGCCTGGAAGAGTATGAATGTGTCTGCATGCCTGTATTTGTCTAGCATAGATGTGTTTGTATCTGTGTGTGTGTGTGTGTGTGTGTGTGTGGATGCACGTCGTGATTCCTTGTGTTATTTTTAAGGCAATTATTTTGGTTTTTGGCCGCGTCAGTCAATCCGGCATTATCCAGACTGACGCAGAGCGCATTCACATAAGTCGTCTAATGGCACAGATATAATAAGTCAACACTGAGACAAATTTTTAGATTTCTTTCTCTCTCCCTGTGTGTGTGTGTGTGTGTGTGTGTGTTTTAGGCAATAAAATACCTCTGGGGCATTGAATTCAATTATCTACAAAATTATAGAGGAAAACAAAATTCACAATGTGTGAATTTCACGGAAAAGTAATTATTTCTGTCTCTTGGGAGTTTAGACAAAGAACGGATTCCTCAGCATCGCTCTACTGTAACACTGTTACTGCTGCTGTGTGTGTGTGTGTGTGTGTGTGTGTGTGTGTGTGTGTGTGTGAGTACATGTAGGAAATGGGGTTGAAAACGATGTTGACAGTGGATTATCACATCCCCAGTTTGTGCCTGTCATGTAATTATTGTTTTTATAACAATAGTAACAACAGATTTTAAAGACGGTTTTGAGCCATTAAAGCTCCAATTATCATTTTTACGGGTTAGATGAATACATGTGATGTGAAAACTCACGACTCCATGGACACTTTTAGCCTCTTTTAGCTCGTTTTGGTTCAGATGGACCAGCACATGCTACGACCAAACCACAGATTGAAAACTCACCTGTTCAGACTGCAGCTCCCACATGGTTCAGAAGTCAGATGCAGAAACAGCATCGAGCAGTGTTTATCAAACTAATAACTCCATGCACCGCCTCTGAAAATATTTGTCTCTGCCACTGTTTGACATTAAAATCCAGCAGCGGAGGCCGACTCCGATCAGCTCATGCAGACAGTTCATGCAGGAGGCAGGTTTATGTTGAATTCTGAACAGAACCGGTTCAAGAACTGGAGCTCATTAATCGTTAAAGGCGTTCTCCTGATCTGCTCTTCTCTTTCTGTTTGGAGCAACAATTGGCTGCAGGGGCTCAGTCTGTAGGGCAGGGGTCACCAAACTTTTTTCGGTGCGGGCCACATCAACTTGCCTTTCTGTGATGGGGGGCCGGGGTCAGTCTATAACCGGAAATGATATCAGTACCACCAGGATTTCGCGGGGCCTTTTTTGAAACAGTTGCGGCCTAAAATGCCTGATGTTGCATGAGGTTTTCAAAAAAATTGCGGTTAAAGTTGAGGTGCTTTTTACATTTTTGTTGCGATTTTGTTGCGGGAGGAAGTAAAAGTTGCGATAAGTTGCGATTCGACAGTCGCGGAGAGTCCACGGCCCCGGGAAGCGGCGAGGTCCAGGCAGGAGGGCGCTGTAAAGCTCGTGGCCGGAGCCGTGAGCCACCTTCGCCCCCGAGCCTTTCCAAGCCGACCCAGAGCCAGTCGCGGTGCACCGCCACGGAGGAAACGCGCCCGCGGAGGCCAGCCAGCGCCGGGGAGAGGTCCTACGAGGGGATCCTTCCGCACCGTGCGGGCGTCCCTGACCCACCGAGTTGAATCCCCCGGGCGTGAAGTTGATCACGAGCAAAGTCACGTCGGAATATACCATTGTGTGAGGGGATGAAAATTAGCTAGTACTGTAAATAGTTCGTAAATAAGGTAGATTTTAATTAGAATGCCAAGCTTAATCATTAAGTGTGGATATTTTAGGAATAGGAAAATGCAATTTTGAAAAATAGGCCATGTTTAGAGGGATTGTTTGGGATCGTTAAGTGGGCCACTCCAATTGTTTAGGCGGGCCTGATGTGGCCCCGGGGGCCGTAGTTTGGAGACCCCTGCTGTAGGGGGCTTGTGAACAGAAGGGTGGCCGGTTCAAGTCCAGTATGGACGGTGGACTGGTAGCTGGAGAGGTGCTACGTTGCACCCTAAGTGTTCTCATGGTGCCGCTCTGTGTGGCTGCCCATCGCTCCAACATCTCTACCACATTTGCATGTCTATGAACCCTTTTAAATGATCCCAGAGTTTAATTTCATTAAAAATGTTGTAGATGGTTTGATTATATTTAAGATTATTTTATCGAATTTGTAAAAATGTATTTCCGAGATTCGTACCACTACAGGAAAGTCAAGTAGCACAGTTTGAGAATCTGAGAAATTTCAAAATAAAACACTCTCTGATTGTAAAAACAGAAACAATGTAGCCTTCATACCCATGAAAGAAGAAAATGATCGAATCTGAACAAGTTAACAAAGTCTGGTGGGCTCTACACTGTTGCTGCTGGATTTCCTATTGAACTTCAGTTTAGCTCTGACAAACAGTGGCTTGCCTCCATGACTTGAATCTAATCATCACTTCAGAAAGGCACAAATGCAAAAGGTGCAGATTGTTTCATGTGGCTCATGTGACCTGCGTCTCTCACAGCTCCATCAGCGCGGCTCCAGAGGGACCGAAGACGGTAACAAGCAGCGTGAGTTCACAGCTGTCGCACTGTATCCGTCTGCATAAATGTTTGTGTGTTTTCCGTTCGTATTCATTTGTATGTTTGTCTCTGCATGCCTGATCTCACACTTAGGCGACACGGAGAAACGCTTCTGTCGCACACAGTTCGGGCATTAAGTCTTTCCTGCTGCACTGCACCGCCATCTGTTTCCCCAACTCGCTCCCAGTGTCGACATGTGTTCAAGTGTCACATACTGTCGCTCCTGCAGTCACAAGGTCCTCCCGACTCCCCAGTCTGTGGAGGAAGCAATGTGGAAGATATGACAATAAGTTCTGGATATGAACTGGATGAGTTGCCCTGAGATATCTGCAAGTGATTGGTGGTATAAAAATGCAAGTTAACATTTCATATTTCGAGTGCTGTAATGAGGCTTTATGGAGACCTTGTAAAGATGTTTTACGGTTTTATTATTTAAACAAGAGATTAAATTTGTAATAAAGTTGTGGAGCTTGACGGTCTAATGACTCCAACTCATTTAAACCTGGATTGTGTCAGACAATCAAACCCAAATTTTAAATCCTGTTGATGCTACACTGACTTCTAACCAGGTGAACGGTGTCTCTGTCATTCGTACGTCTGTTCTCACACTATGTAACTTTGGAGAAGTACGTAACGCTTTACGGCACTAAGTCACACAGCAGCAACTATTTCACTGATTCTGGTGAAACTGGATCATATTTTATGGAGGAAATGTTTTCTGGTTTTCCCTCTGATGTCCTCCGGCTGCTCCGCCTCAACTCTCTGTGATTTACAGAGTTTATGATGGACAGTGAAGTAACCTGCTGACAGCTGTAGCTGCTGTTAGCTCAGTTTCTTAGCCGGGCTGCCTTTTGTAGTTCCTCTTCAGAGAGCTTGAGAGACAGTCGCCCCTTGTTCTAACCCTCAGCAACAAGCCTTATTTTTTATTGAATTTTTTCAGAGACGATGGCTCCCAGAAAGTTTAAGGACTCCACAGTGTTGATTGGAGAGTCGCACTGGATGATGGGGGCAGGCGAGGTCGAGTTCCTCCTCAAATCCACAATTATCTCCAAGTTGTTCTTGCTGCACCAGGTTACCAGACGGTCGATCCCCCACCTGCAGGCAGACTTGATTCATGCAAACGACCGCCGAGATGAACAGGTGGAATGAGCCAGAAAGAGAGAGAAGCTTTTATTCCTAAGTGAGGTTACAAAAAAAAACTGTTTCCCTCTTTAAAAATATCAGTACCACTTAGATAAGACATTAATAGACCTTGCTGAAGCTAATGCAGCATAATACAGCAGTCCTGCATGATATCTTCATGGAGGTTATAACGTTTAAAGGAGGTGTTTGTTCAATTTGTGGTGAGCCGTTTCTAATACTTAGGCAACATATACCGGTAGATCAAACTGAGTTTTTCTATGTGTGCCTGTTAGCTTTTAAAGTGCTTTATAATGAAATAAACTTGACGCTTGAAAAACAGATATAAATTCACGAGTTATGCCATTCATAAGGAGATTTCATGGGTGGGTTGTAACGAGCCATTGAGTCATTAATAAATGTGACTCTCTAAGCAGCAATCAGCTGTTGATCAGACTGCAAATACTGATAAGTATAATAAAGGTGTCTTACAGAAATCTGTCTGCAGCTGCAAATGTTCATAAGTTAACAAACATGAATTGAGTTTTGTCCAGATGTTCTGCAACACTTTTCCTCCAGCAAAGCATAAACGTAAAGCTTAGAAGTTATGCATAAAGCAACATTAAATGATTTCATGACATTGATAAGACTATTTTTTAAAACTATTTACAAAGGGTGCGTTATTAGAAAGTCACACACTAAAATATCAAATTCACTCGCTTGTGTAAGAGAGGGAGAAATACATGAAGGAGCGAAACCAGTCAGTGTGTGGCAGGCAGGAGAGTCTGCGATGGAGGCGGCGTTTTATGTGTGTGTGTGAGTGTGCACGCGGTGCCTCCTGGGAGTTTCCCTCCCCACTCAGCAGTAATGAGCTGTGCAGGCAACATTTTGCTTATAGGCCCATAAACAACGCACTTATTAAGATGGAAGTCGCCGCAGGCAACCAAGGCTAATTCGGATACATATGCGTGGAGTGGGCGCTTTTGTAGGAGTGTGTGTGTGTGTGTGTGTGTGTGTGGAGGCGTGGGCGGCTTCTAAGTCAATCAGGTTGTACACAGAGTGAGAAGGATGATAGACAGAAAAGGCCGAAGAGGATTTGCGCCCATATTCGGTGTGACTTCTGAGCACAGACAGCGAGAGAGAGAGAGACCGAGACGTATATATGAAGGAGAGATGTTTAGAGAAAGAGGCGACAGAAAGACACGTACAGAACGAAAAGATGAGAGATAGAGCGAAGAGTCAGACAGATAGGAAGAGAGAGAGAATGAAGGACGCAGACAAACAGAAAGATTTGGACATGGAGACAGAAAAAGAGAGTGGGAGAGTAGCCGGAGAGAGAGAGAGAGAGAGAAAAAGAAAGAGAGATTAAAATAGAGTAAGTGAGTCAGACATGGAAAGAGAGACCGGAGGAAAGACTGAGTCACAAAGATAAAGAGAGGGAGACGGACAGAAAGAGTGAAGCATACGGAGAAGGAGTCAGAGTGAAAGTGAGAGAGAAAAGTACAGTGGCACAAGGACA